>NW_019727389.1:1689213-1701289 GCF_002891405.2 Cryptotermes secundus | reverse complement strand
CCGGTAGGGTATGGGGACAGTAGAAATTAAAGGGGGACGCACAATGAACCAATAACTGGTCTAAGTGCATGGGGAAACCCACCCCCTCTATTAATAATAGTAATAATACGTCTGATGATAATTCGCCCCTCCATTCTTTTTGCGTGCTTCGCGTTGTTTATAAGTTAGCAACACCTTCTTCAACCCTGAAGATGGAGGCGATATGTTATCCATAACGTCCGTTAACTTTCAGTGGACTGCACGTCGTTATACCTTAGAAAATAAGTACTCCTCGGCTTGCAATGTTACTGCATATTATTCCAGTCTTTGCTTATAAGCACTGCTAAATATCGTAACTATCTCATTTACAGACCAACAAGTATTTCGAGAAAGTACACATACGAGAGTCAAAGAAGCCCGCCACTTTAAATTCGGTGTTCCGGCCCTATGTCGGAGTCGGTCTGCCACATATTTCCTGAATGTTAGAGCCAGTCTGAGGGAGGCAGTGTCAGTGTGTCATTCAGGTGTTCGTCTGTGCACCTTTCTTAACTGCTTAAACAAACAGATATGTAAGTAAGAAAACTGTACATCATGAACCGGCAGTCAGCAAAACTTTCAACTTTGTCCCACCTGGACTTCCGTAAGAAAATGATTGAAGGTTTGGTAGGAAACGTTCGAAGCAATATGATCCGAAAGAGGGGAAGACCAGGTTCAACAGATGCAGAAGACATGATTGGCAACCTGCACCTAAGTCAGACACATGGCAGGGAAGTAAAAATGAATTGTGCAGTTAGCTCCAACAGAGAAGTTGAAGGAGACTGAAGAAAGACGACGTTTTATTATGAGGAATCCAGAACTCCATCCTAACTAATACACTTGGTCGTCGACTTACGACCTATGCGACTTAAGACCATAAAAAAAAAAAAAGAAAAATAAAAGATGATTAAAATGTAAAAGTTTTTAAAAATAAATTATAAAGATGATAAAAAGATTAGTAATGTTAAAAAATACTGTTAATAAATATATGGCCGACATACGACCAGATCGACTTACGACCTGTCAGTCAGAACGGATGTCGGTCGTAAGTCGACAACCAAGTGTATTCTGCCATATAACATACAGTGAAGAAGTACCGTTTAGTGTGCAGTTAATATAAATATTTTATACCTGATAAAGTTATAGAAAAAGTACTCGATGTTTCCAGTAGAAAATTCTGTTATTTATCATTATTTTCTTACGCATAGAGCAATCCGCCACTGACACGCGCATGATCAGTCGTCTTCTTATCATGCATTCTTTACGTGCAGTGACTTCATCGTTTACTCTCCGCGTTGTGTTTCATTTTACAGTGCTGACCTCAAGACTTGAACGTAACGAACATATCTAAAGGAAACATGGCTCTCAGATTATGACATCGAATGCTTATACCAAATATATCTGCTCATAATATGAGACGCTTAGACGTCGCCATTTGTAATCAAAAATGTGGGCTTGGTTTGTGCTCATAAGAACGACAGCAAGGAGAGTGGCAATGTTCACTGCATGTGTCCACTAGTGAGAGCGGTACAGTGCCTAAAACAAAAATCGCACAGAATTCAAGCAGTAGGATCTTTGATCCTTTCCTACAGTATATACGTGTATTTTCATCACACGTAGCAACGTTTCTTCCCTTTAATGAAAATTGTAAAGAAAAACAAACCACTTCATAATAGTAACTGCAAATAATTAGTTCACTGGTATTTAAATAAGTCCAGCAGAGAACGGTAAAAGGTAAAGTTGTCCCTGTGCTTAACTAATTAAGCATTACGCCATGAAGGCGTATGGGGGGTGGATGTATAATGGATAAATAATGTATATTAAAATAACGTTGCACGTTAAAATATGTCAATTGTTGAAATTTTTTAATGTACTGGCGACTATGAGAAGAGGACCAGAGCGCGGGAAACTGAAGAATCTCCCTCGGTAGAAGCCGTTGCCAGGGAACGGCTATTGGAGTCTGTATTAGACTGAGGACACTAGTTTGTGTGTGGCAGTGATCTGTGAAGTGTAGTTCAGAGTCGTGTATACAAGTGGTCAATAAATCCAATATCCAATCTGTATTCCAGCTATAGTCACGCCCCTAAATCGTGACAATATGGATAATGACCCCCAATCCAAATCCTTAAATAATTAATTAGTTATGACCGTTGATGTATACTATGAACAATTCCGTCCGAACTTTTACGTACTCATAATTTACTACCTTACTTTCATATAGTCCATGACCGACCTACTGACCATTTAGGCCTATCATCTTTCAGGCCAATTTTTCGCATGGTAATCTGTGTAGAGCCGGTCACGGTAGCCGAGCGGTCTAAGGCGTGCACTGTCTTCGCTCGCTCGGAAGCTGGGATCGTGGGTTCGAATCCCACTCAGGGTATGGATGTTTGTGTGCGTTTTTCTGTGTTTGTGTACAGGTAGAGGCCTTGCGACGAGCTGATCACCCGCCCAAGGAGTCCTACCATATGTCTAAGATCTAGAAAAAAACGGAAGTGAACGGAGAAGTTGATGGAGGTAGGCCTAGGCCCACTGGGCCTGTAGTGCCAAGGGAAAAAAAATCTATGTAGATTAATTATCCATGAATTATCACAAGAACTGCACAGGATTATTTGAACACGGAACAGAAATTAAGATTTCTCAGTTCGTCATATTCTTCAAGAAACCAGAGTCACTGAGTCGAGCTCTGTGTGTACTTCCGTGTCTCCAACTCGGTTCAAAGCATGCGAGAAGGTCGAGAAGCAGGTGACTGATTGGTCTGCACGATTCATAGAATAACTATGTCCTTTTGCATCGTTTCATGCTGACTAACCTGACTGCGGCCTGGCTGTGAAACTGAACTTTTTGTAGCCACCTTATCATCCTCGTTCTGGCAGGAGCCGATGTGGATAATCTCTTTAATAGCCATCCTAAGCCTATCTTCTGGGCCGCGCCATAGCTCAATCGGTTAGTCGCTGGCTTCCCACCGCGGCGGTCTGGGTTCGATCCCGGGTCTGGTCAAGTGGGATTTGTGATGGACAAAGTGGGGCTGGGGCAGGTCTTCTCCGAGTACTTCGGTTTCCCCTGCCAATCTTCATTCCACCAATTGCTCCACAATCACCCTCACCTATCATCTGGGGCTGGTACAATAGGCCAGAAGTGGCCACAGTACAAGGGACTTAGTCCCACCCCACTTGCAATAAAAAAGAAAGCCTATTTTCTCCTTGGACCTCTATGCTGTTCGTTTTGGTTTTCTGTTCATTTATGTTCTTCTTTCATGTTTCAACTCAGCACGTCAATTTTATATAAACCTGATGATTTCTTGAAATTTTAATTCTTGAGAAAATCTTCATTTCATTTCTGATTTAAGATTAACGTGCATTTGGCATATTTTTGTACCACCTAATAAATAACTGGTTCAGTCGCTCGTATAAATGCAGATTTTTGATGACCTGTCCTCGTCTGCGTGTGATAAAATACGTTCCAGTTGGTTTAATATGCTGAATACCGTATTCTGTTATCAGTGCAAATTTTTTTGCTAACAGGTTACTACCTTGGATGAGCTTGGTTCTTTATTTTTATTTTCTATCGAAATTTACACCTCAAGTTCTAGGTCATAAAAGTAAAAAAGGCAAAGCTATCCCTGTAAATCCCTGTAACAGGCCGTGAAGGCCTATAGAGTTGTGAAACGTCGAGGCTTCCATATTTTCTCTAGCCAGTTGGCTCACAGATGCCGGTAAGTTTATCAGCCTTACGCGCCGGCCGCCTTTTACCCTCCGCGGAGATTCCTGGTACTCATATCTGTTAAAGGCTGAGTCGACCCCAGGGCAATAGTGCGGCTGGAAGGTTTAGTTTAACTGAAGAAATCCACCTCATCGGGACTCGAACCCGCCACCTTCCGGCTTGTAGGATAGTGCCATTTTAAATTGTAAAGTACTCCGTCTCTAATGCAACAAAGTCAATTCATAAAAAAGACACTAAAATATATTTAATTCACTAAAAAGTGTTTGTTAAATATTTTAAATTAACTATGTATATTTGATGTCATTGTTGCTACATATTTCGGCCGCACATGGGCCATCATCAGGCAACACTTATTATTTGGGGAGACCACTGCACTGTACACTTTGTCCTCTGTAACCCTTAGGCACGTCGCTGTTTTTGTTGTTAATTTCCTTAGTAGGGTATCTTCATCCTGTCCTTTTTAGCAGCCGTTTCACTGCAGTGTATAATCCCATCTTTAAGCCACCCTCGTAGCAGCAATGACGTCAAATGTACATAGTTAATGACATTTAAAAATATTTAACAAACGTTTTTTAGTGAATGAAATATATTTTAGTATCTTTTTTTAAGAATTGACTTTGTTGAATTACAGACGAAATACTTCACAATTTAAAATGGTGCCTCAATGCAACAGGATGCTGAAATATAGTAAAACTGTAGGACAGTGCCTCTGCCAACTATGCTACCGCGTGTCCCCTCAAGTTCTGGGTCCATCTGAACTTAAATGTCAGGAGAGCTGTCAAAAAATGAAGCATTTAATTAATGAAGATATGGTAGCACCTCCCCTGTAATCACTGGCTTTCCCGTCATTTGCAAAATTCATGATTGTAAGACGTCTTCCTGTAAAAAGCTGGCAAAACTTTTCAACGGCTTCTACATCCATCAGAGGAAACAGACAGAAAAAGATGTGAATATCCGTAAGATACGTGTAATATGAACAGAACAAATGATGAACAAATTTGTATTTTGGACAATATGTTGTTTATTTTTTTTTAATTCTCGTTGGGTGGGGTGAGACTAAGTCTACTTGGTACGTTGACCACTAACTGGCCTATTGTACCAGCCCCGGGTGATAGATGAGTATGGACCATTTTGCGGGATGAGAATTTGCAGGGGAAACCGAAGAACTCGGAGAAAACTTGCCCCAGTGCCACTTTGTCTACCACAAATCCCACATGACCTAACCTGGAATCGAAACCGGGTCTCTGCGGTGGGAAGCCTGCGACTAATAGCCTGAGCTATTGCACGGCATTTTATGTTTCTTCATGGGCAGGTAAACGACTCAACTATATTACATGGCTGTAACCACGTCAGATAACAAGTAATAAATGAAACGTAACAAGTTTTACGTGTCTTTCGTCTGATGTAACTTAGGGTTCCGATGGAGTAGGGCTTGTTAAAATTGCTCTGTAATTTGTAATCTAATTTCAATATTTTTTCCTTAACCCCTGTTTTCTGTGTTAATCGGTTCAGGATGTAAAGAATACGATATTCGTTGGAACTGGAATCTTAAAGTTTTATAGGCTTACTGCTGGTAGGGGCGGAGCCTGCAAGAGGTGAGATGAAGATCTCCACCCCACTGCGAAGGCCATATTAATATATGAATAAACGATAAAGTTCCTGTGCTTAACTAATTAAGCATTATGCCATGAAGGAGTAAGGGGGAGTGGATGTATAGCTCCACATTTTCTAGACCTCTGTACTACTTGGAGGTGAGTGCTCAGCTTCACGCCCCTGCACTCCTTCCCACGGGGAAGGAGCTCCCAGTACGCATTGGATAGGAGGGTGGGTGGACCCCATAGCCGGTCTTGACGACGTAGAGAAGAGAAAATTCTTGATCCTACCGGGACTTGAACTCCGACCCCTCGGTCGTCCAGCCAGTCGCTATACAGACTGCGCTATACTGGCTCCCCATAAATATATGAACACATTTAACTTTAAAAATCGGGATTTCTATCGTTTATTAAAAGGAAATTTAAATTGTACAACGAAGACAGTTTGCAGTGTTTCACCATGCAAACGACTGTAGACAAAACGCCAAGTATAATAAATGAACAATTCAACGAAACGGAATACATACATTCTTGCTTACCTATTATATATTTTTTAAATTAATTCACAGTATATTTGGCACCCCCTTAGGCCAGGGGTCTGGACCAAATGGCCCTTCTGCCCCCCCTCCTACACCATTGTCCTGGATAGGATATACATGTATGACTTCTATTAAAATGAGGAAGACGGAACTATGCAAGTCATTCCACGTGTGACAGGCACGTTCCGCGCTGTTATACGTACGTCTACACTCTTCAGAGCGTGGGTTGCAAAACCTGTTTCGTGAAAAATTTGTAGATTCATTCATAACACTTCCGCACACAGTTTTCACATAACAAAGTTCCATTAATCATAATGTTTCGTTCCCATATTATTTTACATATACGTAAAACATTGACTTCATACAGTTCTACATTTCCAAACATATCCCACTAAACCAATAAAGATCGCCAAAGCATGCACTAAATTAAATTAACATTGCTCTAAACTCCGTGGCTTTTACTCCGCAAGCGAACTATACCGACTGAGCGACCACCGCTTGTCGGCGAAGTTAGTGCCTACTTTGGCCGCCCCATAGCTCAAGCGGTTAGTCGCTGGCTTCCCACCGCGGCGGTCCGGGTTCGATCGCGTGTCTGGTCAAGTGGTTTTTGTGGTGGACAAAGTGGCGCTGGGTCAGGTTTTCTCCGAGTACTTCAGTTTCCCCTGCCAATCTTCATTCCACCAATTGCTCCACAATCACCCTCACCTATCATCTGGAGCTGGTACAATAGGCCAGAAGTGACCGCAGTACAAGGGACTTAGTCCCACCCCACTAGCAATAAAGAAATCGTGCCAACTTTAGTGGATAGAGGATGTCGCGTGGTCAACGCAAAGGTTTCCCACGGCCGTTAATCTCGGTGTTCTAGACGGGAGCCGCTACTTTTCCAATCAAGTAATTCCTCAGTTATCCTCACGAGGCTGAGTGGACCCCGTTCCAGACCCACTAATTCTCAGAAAACCTAGTAGCGCCGGGAATCGAACCCGAGATCTCTGGATCTGTAGCCAAGAACTCTGACCACTAGATCACAGAGGCGGCTAGCACTGCTCTAACCTCGTGATGTTTGCAATGGCGCCATATTGAAACCGTTGTTTGACAGTTAAAATGGGACATCCCAGTGGCACACTGTACACGTCTAGATTCGCGAAGTTTGATATTTTAGTCTTTCTATTTTCATCGAGAAACAGACTAACGTGTATAGCTTGTTCATATTATAAGGCAGGAACGGAGTTCCGCCCCTGTAGTCATGTACTCCAGGACACTAAACTCGACACCACACACCGGTGTCCTGGTGTGGTGTGCTTTGTCTCTTTCCCAAAAGGACAATAGTAATGAATTGTTTTCGAAGTGGACAGCATTACCCACGCTATGTCAGGCTGGCTTCAACAAGAGAACATATAAATAAAAAAGTCATAGTAAACACCAAAGTTGGAAATATCTCTAACACAGCCAACAAGTGAGATCGACTGCGTGCAACCTTGAAGATCCATCAAAACAAACAATTTGTGGACATGAGAAGCCCAATAAACCCCCGCCTTCTGTCATCACAGATTCACTTGACACCAAGTAGTCTAATTGCCTAACAGAGAGTTCGTCTTGTGTTTAGATGAGACTTGATAATGCAGCAGTGTATCTCACAGATTAAGATAGATTAGTGTTGCCACGTGTAGGAGGGTACGCGTGATGAAAATAACGGGTTCTATTTCGGATTATTGGATTTATTAGCACTTCGGTTACACTCTCTCTCTTATTGCAATTAATACAGTGTTATTGCTTATTTACAGAATTTACAGTTCACCGTTACACAAGCACTAGGATTCTCAGTCGTCTCCTGGCAACGGACCTTAACACAGAGACTAGGGCTTCAAATCATTATGAAGTCTTTTTGTTATTTCGTCTTCAGTTACTCTGTACTCCTCTGACCTAATCTGAACTCAACTGATCTTATAAATGACATAAATTCCGTCCCAAGTGCAAACAATATATTATATGTCCTTGATCTTGCTCGCTTTTACGCTATATGTTTCGGCCTCAAACGGCCATCATCAGGTGTATACACTCACGTTGCTGTTACACTGCACTTAGCTTAAAATTTAACATTTAAAAACACATTGTTCCTTTCGTTGTTATTATCAACGTTTACTTCGTTGATATCTGTCTGGTTTATAGACTATTTTTGTTACACACGTTAATTTTGATTTTCCTGAATTAGCACTATATAATCTTTCGTTCTAATTTTAAAAGCCTTTAAAAATTTTTTCTAAATTTTAAAATTTAAAATTTAAAATTGTCAGGGTTACTCGCCCTATGTCTATAGTGCTGCAGCGGCTAGTACAAATAACAATATAAACACACAAGAAAACATTACGTACATAAGATAATAATACGAATATTTGTATATTACAGATAACACCTGTACAGTGCTGGAAACAAGAACTAGCCGCTGCAGCACTATAGACATAGGGCGAGTAACCCTGACAATTTTAAATTTTAAAATTTAGAGAAAAATTTTAAAGGAGTTTAAAATTATAACGAAAGATTATATAGTGCTAATTCAGGAAAATCAAAATTAACGTGTGTAACAAAAATAGTCTACATACCAGACAGATATCAACGAAGTAGATGTTGATAATAACAACGAAAGGAACAATGTGTTTTAAGTGTTAAATTTTAAACTAAGTGCAGTGTAACAGCTATGTGAGTGTATACACCTGATGATGGCCGTTTGAGGCCGAAACATGTAGTGTAAAAGAGAGTAAGATCAAGGACATATAATTTATTGTTTGCACTTGGGACGGAGTTTATATCCTTTATCGTGTAGAGTGCAACAGGATGCTTAAATATAATACTGTCAACTGATCTTCACAATTTACTAAGGACATGCTCCAATCTCGTCCTTGTACTCTCAACTGCTGAACCCTCCTGTACTCTTTTGAATCACGGCTTTGTGTCCCTGAATCACGGCTTCTCAGCTATGACTAACTGCAAACGACCTTCACTGTCTCCTGTAAAGCTTCGGCACGGACTCCATGGAAAAATACCTTTTATTGTAGACGTGTTTATAGTTCTGTTGCTTAGCACTGGACATGGCGCGGATCACACTGAAAACAAGTCACGTGATAGCTATCTCGCCAGTCCATTGACGCGCTGACTGTTGCCTAGCAACGAGCTATAAACATTAGCTCTGTTGTTGAGTGACGTAGCAACGGACTGTTTACCAAGAATCTGTCTTCGTTTGATCTTGTTTATCAACCCGCTGCCTAGCAGTAGGTGTACATATAACAGTATACTGCCTCTTTGTTATTGTTTCGACTTAAAATTAGTTCTGAAGTAATAAACCTTTTAGACATGCGATAGGCTTCTTGTGATGAGCAAGGTCTGTACATCACAGAAGAGTACACAATGAGACAGGATTCGAGTCCTAGAGCTTGTGACCCGAAACCGTGTCGTTATGGTTGGCCTATGAGAGCTCTTTGTTCCAATTGTTCAGCCATCCCTGTTCGATATGTAGTACTTGGAAGGTATCAGGATCCAACCTCGGCCAGGGAACTAGTTATACTGAGTTCTTAAGTTGTTTTCTTCAGTCACTCCAAGGGAATTCCGGCATACTGAAACAAGCTATAATCACTGCGGACCCACCGAGTTAATCGTACACAATAGCCTCTTTGCTTCGACATTTCATAACAACTGCATTTTGTGCAGCATCGTTAAATAAATTGGGGACCATATGATTCACTGTTTAGTTATAAATTTGTAGGGTTTTGAAGAACTGCGACGCACCAGAATTACACGGCCTTGTAAGGAGTGATGATTATGATGATGACGACGACAGCTACGGTTACAAGAATACAGCGGCCGATCACAGTGACTGAGCGGTATAAGGCACGAAATGCCATCACCTAGTCGAATGCTTGGATCGTGGGTTCGAATCCCACTCAAAGTATGGATGTAAGTCTGCACTTATACTGTGTCTATGTTGTCTTGTGTAGGTAGCGGCCTTGCGACGGGCACATCCGCGTCCGAGGAGTCCTAGCCACTCTGTAACATTCATAGTTCAATATTAATTCTGAAAGGGAACACGCCAGAGGGCCTAATCCGTCAAGGGTGGGAGGGGTAGGAGGAGGAGGAGGAGGAGGAGAGTATAGCTTCAATCGAATATCCAATGGATCATTAAAGGAGCTGCGTTTTTTTCATTTCTTGGGGTGGAGTGAGACTGAGTCCAGTTGGTACATCGGCCAGTATTCAGGCTGTTGTACCATCCCTGGGTGATAGATTATGATGAACATGGAGCAGTTGGTGGCATGAGAAATGACAGGAGAAACCGAAAAACTAGGAGAAAACCTGCTCCCATGCCATTATGTTCACCACAAATCCCATATGTCCTGACCTGTGGTCGAACCCGTCCGCCGCCATGGGAAACCGGAGTCTAACCGCCTGAGCTGTGACAAGGCCAAGGTGTTACCTTAGTGATGTAAGTATAATTGTACTTCAGAAATAAAAAGAAGTCTGTAGCTGACGTCAAGGTGTGACAATCATCATGATTTGCGGTTCCAAAAATAGGCTTGCATCTTAAGGCGACTGGACAGTGACATGATAAGGAATGGCGACAATTTCGAGTTCTAAAACTGCGGATTGAATCCGGTAGCCGTTAAGAGATTCTTCCAGACCACAGTCGCGCACTGGGGGCTGTAATTCGCGCAGACATTTTCATACTTGCATTGATCTTCCTTTACCCACCCGTTACGAGTGGCAGAGCATGTTTCTGGAAATCTAATGATTCAGTTTAATGCAGCTTATTTAGTAAATTACTTTACAACATCCATCTATGGCTCTACAGCCCGTTGTTGGACCTTGGCCGCTTTTTCAGTTACTTAATCCTATAAATAGTCAGTAGGACTCCTTGGACGGGGGATCAGCTTGTCGCAATGCCGCTACCTACACACAGAACAACACAAACAGAATAATCGCACAAGGATATCCATGCCCTGAGTTGGATTCGAACCCACGACTCCAGCGTTCGAGCGAGCGAAGACAGTTCATGCCTTAGACCGCGCGGCCACTGTGATCGGCTTGTAGGGTAACTACGTTATACAA
Source organism: Cryptotermes secundus (assembly GCF_002891405.2). Lineage (NCBI taxonomy): Eukaryota > Metazoa > Arthropoda > Insecta > Blattodea > Kalotermitidae > Cryptotermes > Cryptotermes secundus. The sequence continues at coordinate 1,690,329 of NW_019727389.1, read as the reverse complement.
TCTCAGACTAAGGTTCAAGGGAGGGCCGCGCCATAGCTCAGGCGGTTAGTCACTGGTTTCCCACCGCGGCGGCCCCGGTTCGATACCGAGTCTGGTCAAGTGGGATTTGTGGTGGACAAAGTGGCGCTGGGGCAGGTTTTCTCCGAGTACTTCGTATTTTCGTCCATTTTGTTGTGCCTTTCTCATGTTTTCCATGCTGTTACATATCCCTAGATCACGAGGGGCATGGGAAAGTTTTTCCACAGTTATTAAGATTTAATTGCTTAAGGCGTGTTGCTACAAGCCGGAAGGTCGCGGGTTCGATTCCCTGATCAGTTATCTAATCCTTCCAGCCGCACTATGGCCCTGGAGTTGACTCAGCCTCTAACAGAAATGAGTACCAGGAATCTTCCTGGGGGCAAATGGCGGCCGGTATGTAAGGCTGATAATCTCACCGCCATCTGTGAGCCGATTGTCTAGAAAATGGGGAACCATGGACGTCCCACAATCCTATGAGCCTCCTCGGCCTGTTACAGGGATAGCTTAACCTTTTTATTAAATAAAACATACACAGAATGATTTTAAAATTAAATAAGTTTATTTAAAAAGTTTTAAATATATCTCGTTATTTAGCCTAGTGAGTTGAAGTTAGTTCCGAAACAGACATGAAACTTGTGCCTGCATTGCATCACTTGGCATAGAGTTAACGGATTTGTTTACGAACGCATAAGTCGCAGGAACTGTTAAGTCATGAAGTACAATAAAATCGACTGCGTAGAGTAAGCTTACAGGACACTGCCTGCTTTCTGTTAGCGTATTCGATCTAATCTGATGACGTGACTCCGTTTCGAAGAAAATATTATTCTGATCCGAATATTCTTGTATCCAATACGACACTCAAGTCTACCACTGCAGTTATGTGCTAACGATGAATGAGACAGACGGGATGATTATTATAAACGGTTTAAGAAATTTCTAGTAGGAAGCAGTAGTATCCTACACTAGGGCCGCGCAANAATAAATTAAAATACGACTACAGCCTATACACACTACGAGTAAATATACGGATCCTCACGCGCCGAAGCCTGGCGAGCAACTGAAGTAGTGTGGACGAAGATTACGAGCGCAAGTAAAAGC
>NW_019727389.1:1688843-1689150 GCF_002891405.2 Cryptotermes secundus | reverse complement strand
TGGTACAACAGGCCAGAAGTGGCCGCAGTATAAGGGACTTAGTCCCACCCCACTAGCAATAAAAAAAATAAAAAAAATCCTACACTTAAGGCACGTCCACATTACTCGTGCTTGTGCTTGTGTGACTCGCTATGCTCGCGAGTAATGTGGACGATATGACAAGTCACGAGACAAGCAAATTTTTAATTTTTAATTTAAAAACTATAGCCAATAAATTGAAATACGACTACAGCCTATACACGCTACGAGTAAATATACGGATGCTCACGCGCCGAAGCCTAGCGAGCAACTGAAGTAGTGTGGACGA
>NW_019727389.1:1646883-1688535 GCF_002891405.2 Cryptotermes secundus | reverse complement strand
CCCCCCCCCCCGTTCCCTTAAACCGTGTTCCGTCTTGAGATAATGAAAAGTGTTCAGAACCGAATTATCAATGAATTTTTTATAAATATAACATATAGGCCTAATGAGCTAATCACAGTGGCCGCGCGATCTAAGGCGCTCGAACACTCGAACTCCTGGCTCGAGTCCGACTCGAAGAATATGTGTATATCTTCGTTTTAGACTACTTTTCCATAAATTTAAAATATAAAAGTAGGCTTATGAAATCGCCTTGCTGCCTGTGCGTCTGTATGTGTATCCTCCTCTATCGTTGCTAGGCAACGGCTTGGTAACATGTTCCTGCGGCAACGAATACAGGCGTAACAATAAAAGAACTGTTGGACACGTCGTTGTCGTATCAAAGGAGAGTATGTGATTAGTTCTTCCCAGAACTACTTCTTTATGTGTTTGTCTTGTCCTGTGTGGGTATTGGCATCGCGATGGTCAGAGTCCTGTCTAAGGAATCCTGCCAAATGCCTGAAAGGATTCAGGTTTGCAAAATATATGGAGTAGACCAGACCAGGCTTCATAATTCGCAAATGCTGATGAAGAAAGCTGTATAATAATTTAAGTTTTGAGCTCGCCATACTCAGTGAACCAGTTCCTCAACTTACGTAATTCAACCTTGAAGATGGAGTCAGCATATTCCTCCGAAACGCCGACGTCAACCTAGAAAACTGCAGTCGGATTGTAGTGATTTATTAGCATATTTTCCTTATTTTGAAGAATAAAAGAAGGCTTATAAGATACCATGCTGCCTGCATGTCTGTGTATCCAAAACCCCCGCAATTAATATTTGAATCCCTGAACCAATATTTGCGAAACTTGGTATGAATATCATGGCACCTGAGTCCATCTCAACGGCGTACTTAATAAATCCCTGTCTGTATGTCTAATCCCCTATCGTTGCTAGGCAACGGCTCCGTAAGGATATTACCACAGCAGCTAATACACGCAACAATAGAGGAACTGGACGCGTCGTCTTCTATGCGGTCCGTGTCGTGTTAAAGGAGAGTAGGCGATTAATTCTTGTGAGAACTTTTTGTTTTTTATTTTTTCTGATAGTCCAACACCCATTATCCTTCAGAGGCAACGTGTAATATGTGCAGGACAAGATATTTCCTGAAGACAAAAACAGACACAAGACAGGCTCCTCAAAATACACTGAACTTTACACTCGAGTGTGTATCCGCCACTGACATCTACACAAATTTTCCTCTTAAAATCATTTTCCATTTGAAGTTCGTGACGAGTCTTAAAGAATATTGATTTCCACACTACTGGTCATTAGAGCTGGGATAGCGCTGCCGGTATAGCGGACTGGCTACGGACTGGACTTCGAGTCCCGGTAGAGTCAAGGATCGTCTCTTCCCCACATCGTCCAGACCGACTTTGGGGTCCACCTAGCCTCCTATAAAATGGGGGTGGGGGCTTTTTCCCTGGGGATAAAGCGGCCAGGGCGTAAAGCTGACCACTCACCTCCAACCAGTAGAGAAGTCAAGAAAATGTGAATATACAAGTATACATCCACTCCCCCATACGTCTTCATGGCGTAGTGCTTAATTAGTTCAGCACAAGAACAACCCTATAGTCGGACCGTGCCATAGTTCAGGCTGTTAGCTGCTGGCTTCCCATGTCGGCAGCCCGGATTCGAGCCCAGGTCAGGTCATGTGGGATTTGTATTGGACAGCGGCAGTGGGGCAGTTTTTCTCCGAGTACTTCGATTTCCCCTGCTAATTCTCATTCCACCGACAACTCCACACTCATCATTTACATCCGAGGCTGGTACATTAGGTCAGTTAGTGGCCGACGTATCAAGTGGACTGTCTCACTCCACCCCAAGAAACTAAAAAAGAAAAATAAATTGTAATCGTGTGTTCGGATCGAAAATGATTAAACAGAACATTTCGGCTTTACTGCTGTTGGAATAAAATGGTACAGATCTTGTAGGCCCATTTAAAAAGAATGTATACTCGTATAACCTGTCCGGCAAAGGAAGGCCGATTTCGATGAGTGCGCTTTGGAAAGTTCACATCGCTACTTCGGTTACACAGGAATGAAGGCATGGGAAGGAGAAGGCTGAATATACGGTCTATACATGACCATTCTTATTAGCTTATTATTTTTTTTATGGCTAGTGGGGTGGGACTAAGTCCCTTGTACTGCGGCCACTTCTGGCCTATTGTAACAGCCCCAGATGATAGGTGAGGGTGATTGTGGAGCAATCGGTGGAATGAAGATTGGCAGGGAAAACCAAAGTACTCGGAGAAAACCTGCCCCAGCGCCACTTTGTCCACCACAAATCCCACTTGACCAGACCCGGGATCGAACCAGCGACTAACCGCTTGAGCTATGGCAGGGCCATTCTTATTAGCTTACCTTACCAGTCTACGTATAGGAAGCAAGTTCGTAATTTTTCCACCTGCAATATTTTGTACGTACTAACGAAACTGTTCTGCAGCCGTGACCAGTTACAGTGACCAGTACACAGAGGCTGGGAATTTCACAAACATCGGCAACGACGCTTGATGAAACACCGCGCAACTCTTCCGATTAGCAGTGTATCTGTTGGCACTGAATTGTTTAACCTCGTCCTCGGCCTACTTTTCGTGGCGACAGAATTTTTGCTTAGTCATCTTTCAATGCCTAGACTTTAAAAGTCACTGCCACTGGTATCTTAAAATTCAGTTTCGTCGTTTGGAATTTAATTGTTAAATCACATATTGATTTGTTTCAAAGTTTCTCAGTCTGATTATCGTGACTGGAATTTTGTTTATATGCTAATAGGAAATACAGTCTTAAAATAATCATGTGTATTAGCCGATACATATTAGTTCGTATTTGCATTATATTGCCAGTTAGCCTGTTGCGATGGCCAGCTTCCTTAATATACGTATTTATAGGCTACTTAATTCCTTAACCCTTGTTTCTCTTAAGAACTTGGCCTCCAGAGATAAAGAAGTTTCCACTGCGATGTCTATGAAGAGTACTAGAACGTGACATCGCGTGGTCTGGTAAACGTTTACCGATGTTTCGAAGGAAAGTACTGCTTCCATCTACTGGATCGTGCAATAAGCTCAGCAAGAAAAATAAGCAAGCAGCAAGTAGAGTTCTGTGCATTTTACTGGCCCTGCTTCTTCAAGCACCACGCCCTTAAGACGTAAGGTAGAATGGATGCATTTCTCCAGGCATGAAAGTTAGTGGACGGCTTCATGTGCCCCTATCACTAACTCCCCCCCCCGAGGAAGGAGCACCCAGTGCTCATTCCGCAGGAAGTAAAGTTGTCCACAAAGCCGATCTGAACGCTGTGAATAAGAAATAGTCTTTGCCCCAGCCGGGAATTGAGTCCCGAGTGTTTGGTCGTCGAACACATAGTAGTCGCTATATCGACTGAGATATCTAAAAAAAAAAAGTGTAACAGGCCCTGAAGGTTGTGAGCCTTACGCGCCGGCCGCCCTGTATCCCCAGGAAGATTCATGGTACTCATTTCTGCTAGAGGCTGAGTCGACCTCGGGGTCATAGTTCGGCTGGAAGGATTAGGTCAATTAAAAATTCAGTGACCTAATCGGGACTCGAACCCGCGAACTTCCGGCTTGTAGCATAGTGCCTCAACCAACTACGCTACCGCGTGTCTCCTGAGATATCTAGTTTCCAAAAATGTTAACAAAATGCCTTACATTCTCATAGACTGTATACCCATGCATTACATTATGACAGGAACGTATCGGAAAAGCACAAATTCAGTCAGGAGCAGGTAATTCTGTGTTTACACGATCCTTGTCAAAAGGACCCCAACTTAACGACGGCAACAAATCATATATTAGCACTGCCTAATGTTGGCACGCCGGTCACGGTAGCCGAGCGGTCTAAGGCATGCACTGTCTTCGCTCGCTCGGAAGCCGGGATCATGGGTTCGAATGCCACTCAGGGCATGGATGTTTGTGTGCGTTTTTCTGTGTTTGTGTACAGGTAGAGGCCTTGCGACGAGCTGATCACCCGCCCAAGGAGTCCTACCGAATGTGTAAGATTTAGAAAAACCGAAGTGAACGGAGAAGTTCATGGAGGTAGGCCTAGGCCCACTGGGGCTGTAGTGCCAGGGGGAGAGAAAGAGAGGGAAAAAAACCCCGTTGGCACAAAATCTAATTAGGCTGTTGAAACATTTCAGGTTACAACATAGCTCATTTTGGCGGCCTGCAATATTTCGCTTGTGTCTAGCATTGGTTTCTTTGTTTGGAAAGTTTCCTCTTTGCATTCCGGGGGAACACCTATATTTCTGTGACTCAACGTCCTACTTGTTTTCTTAAGTTTTCCTTGTTGGGCGGTGAAATATAACGACAGTTCGCCAAAAAGAAATTCACCATTCTTAAACAAAACGAAATGCGCGGAAAGGAGCTGACATCGTGGATGGAGAATTCCTAACTGCTGACGCATTTAGTCTGTGGCGCTTTGCGGGGTTTAAGAGACGAGAGGTGATGACATAAATTATTCATAAGTCCAACTTGTTCCGCCAGACAGAGAGGTACGGAAGTGTCTATCGGTTTCACGTAACACTTTCTCTCTCACCTGAACGTCCGTTCGTTCGTACACGTAGGTTCTCAAACTGCGGAGTCGCTATGTCTCTAGGAGGGGTCACCGAGTTTCCAGAGCATTTAAAGTATAAGTTGGGGGCACGCGGTAACGTAGTTGGTTGAGGCACTATGCTACAAGCCGGAAGGTGGCTGGTTCAGTTCCCTATGGGGTCATTGGATTTTTCAATTGACCTAATCCTTCCACCAGAACTATGACCCTGGGTTCGACTCAGCCTCTAACAGAAATGAGTAACATGAATCTTCCTGGGGAGTAAAGGGCGGACGGCGCGTAAGGCTGACAACCTTACCGCAATCTGTGAGCCGATTGTCTAGATAAAATGTGGGAGCCTCGACGTCTCAGAACCCTATGGGCCTTCACGGCCTGTTACAGGGATACCTTAACCTTTACCTTTATCCACGCAATTTTTTTTACTTAGTCGTGACAGCTTAGTCGGTGTAGCGACAGGCTACTGGTTGGACGGTCGGAGTTCCGAGTCCCAGCAGGGGCAAGAATTTTCTCTTCTCCGTAGCGTTGAGACTGACTCTGAGATCCACGCAGACTAATATCAAATGGGTACCGGGGGCGATTACCCCAGTCGTAAAGCGGGCGGGGCGTGAATCTGACCAATCACGTCCATCTAGTGCCGAGGTGAAGGATGTTGGAAATATACACCTCCACTTCTCCATACGTCTTCATGGCATAGTGCTTAATCAGTTAAGCACAGTGAACCAGTGAGGTGTAATGTACCTGCAGTCAGAGAAACGTTTCGCCATTTGTAGCCTGCTCTACGTGTACTGAGGCTGTACGTGGTTAAGGTCCCCATTGTCACTGTATAAGCCGGCGGAAACCTACAACAAGGCGTAGAAGTGCTTTTCGCTGGCGAGCAGGGATGTTGAGGTATAACAGAATTTGAGAACCGCTATCTCAGCGTACAGTAGAGCAACAAATTAAGGTGGGAAATAAAGATTAATAAGACATTAATATAACTGCATCGAGAAGTACATTGCGCATGCGTCTTGAAAGTAAAAGGTAAAAGGTACATCTATCCTTGCAACAGGCCGTAAAGGCCCATAGGGTTGTGAGACGTCGAGGCTCCCATATTTTCTAGACAGTCGGCTCACAGATGGCGGTGAGGTCGTCAGCCTTCGGCGCCAGCCTTTCTTTGTCCCCAAGAAGTTTCCTCGTACACATTTCTGTTAGAGGCTGAGTCGAACCCGGAGCCATAGTGCGGCTGGAAGGGTTAGATAAAGGTAAAGGTAAAATTGTCCCTGTTCTTAAGTAATTATGCACTACGCCATGAAGACGTATGGGGAAATGGATGTATAGATCCATATTTTCTTGACCTTTGCACTAATTAGAGGTGAGTGGTCAGCTTCATGCCCCGGTTACTTTACCCCAGGGGAAAAAGCCCCGGGTACCCATATATATTGAAAGATATGAAATGACTTCATCGGGAATCGAACCCGCGACCTTCCGGCTTGTAGAATAGTGCCTCAATTAGCTACGCAACTGTTTGCCTCGCGTCTTGGAATATGATATTGCGAATTATATTACACGGCACAAGGTCAGAATAACAGTCTTGCGTGAGTGGAAAATCAGTAGGACCTACCGTTGTAGCTACAGTGTGGAGTGGAGCGAAGGAAACAAACTTATTTGATTTCCTTAAGCTAAAACCGCTGGCTTTCTTTCTATCTTTCTTTTTCCCTTTTTGTCTCTATTTTATCTTTGAAATAATCTTCAAGCTTTCAGTCGAGAGCATCATGTGCAAACTAAAACTGTTAATGAACAAATAACTTAACATGAAGAGTCTTTTTGTCACCGAACGTTGTGGTTGGGTGTTCGAAACCCTGGTTGTCTCGAGTGACGATTGTTCTCCACGTATCTTGAAGCTAATGCTGGAGCTACAAGGCCTTCCTTTAAATTAAACAATATTTTTTTTGTTCTCTTTTTTTCCACTGGGAGCCGGGATAGCGCAATCGGTATAGTGACTGGCTACGGGCTGGACGACCAAGGCGTCGGGGTTCGAGTCCCGGCAGGGTCACGAATTTTCTCTTCTCTGCGTTCTCCAGACCGGCTCTGGGGTCCACCCAGCCTCATATCCATTGGGTACCGGTGGCCCTTTCCCCGGGGTAACGCGGTCGGAGCGTATCCATTCCTCCATACGTCTTCATGGCGTAGTGCTTAATTAAGCACAGGGACAACTTTAGTTAGTTAGTTAGTTAGTTATTGGAGAGGGTGGGTTTCCCCATGCACTTAGACCAGTATTGGTCCACTGTGCTTCCCTCTATGATATTCTACCAGTCTCTATACCCTACCGATATTGGTGCGTACCATCAGTCCCGACCGAGCCAGCGAGTTCAGCCTCTACTGGCTTGGCGGTATCGATAATGCTTCCCCCATCTATCAGAGGCGTTAGAGACTACTGTTGGGCGGGAAACGTCCTTGAATTTGGCTCAGTGACCTCCTTTGCAGATATGAGGTTCTTTTACGTGCCGTAAAGCTACGACACGGGACCCACGGCTTAAAGTCCCTCCCGGAGGACTTGTTCCCTGAATTTTTCCGCCCTTAAAAATTCCACGACCTCCGCCGGGTTTGAACCCGCGTACCACGAGTCATGAGGTGGGAACGTTACCTCTANAGGGGGGGGGAACTGTCCCCTTTACCCCACGAAGCCGCTACAGGGACAACTTTACTTTTACTTTTTTACTGAACCCCCCCCCCCCCGTGCTGTAGACCCAACGCCGTGGTGTTATGGTCGGTATTTCTTATTCGTACTGGCATGGGCCCGGATTCGAGTGATGATCTTTGAGCCAGCCGTGATAACTTAAATTCTTCGTGTTTTTCCTCAGTCTCCATTATTTCTAGATAGTATTTTGTAATAGGCCAAGAGTACTTCCTGCCATATTATTTAGAGTTTATCTTCAATTATCCCGCCTTTAGAAGCACATAACCTGCGTGGCTAATGCACTGTCGGTAAGTGATTCACGAACCAACCTTGAAATATAAGCTTCGAAGTTTTCACAAATCTGATTGTTCAGATTGTGAACTTGTGGGTTGTGCAGCCTTGTAAGGGATACCGACTTTTCGAATATACTTACATCATCTTCAGGGCCGAAATTTGGGCCATGGAAAGGGCGCTTGTTGTCACATTTTCCTTCGATCTCTCCTGTGGTCCGGACTGGATGTCCTTCGGTGGATATGAGTGACCACCTCCCTTACAGCATACCAATATAATCTAACCACATTATCAATGGGGGGGGACGCCATAGCTCAAGCGGTATTATTATTATTATTATTATTATTATTAGAGGGGGTGGGTTTCCCCATGCACTTAGACCAGTTATTGGTCCACTGTGCGTCCCCCTTTAATTTCTACTGTCGCCATACCCTACCGGCACTGGTGCGTGCTATCAGCCCCGTTCAGCCAACGAGGTCGGCCGTCGGTACCTGATATTTCCCCCATCTACCAGAGGCATTGGAAACTACTTGGGCGGGAAATTGTTGTTTAATTTTGCTCAGAGGTCTCCTAGAGACATGAGGATCTTTTACGTGCCGTAAATCTACAACACGGGACCCATAGCTTAAAGTCCCTCCCGGAGGACTTGTTCCCTGAATTTTTCCGCACTTAAAAATTCCACGACCTCCGCCGGGTTTGAACCCGCGTACCTTGAGTCATGAGGTGCGAACATTACCCCTAGAGTACGGAGGCTACTCGGCTCAAGCGGTTAGTCGCTGGCTTCCCACTGAGGCGGCCCGGGTTCGATCCCGGGTCTGGTCAAGTGGGATTTGTGGTGGACAAAGTGGCGCTGGGGCAGGTTTTCTCCGAGTACTTTGGTTTTCCCTGCCAATCTTCATTCCACCAATCACCCTCACCTATCATCTGGGGCTGGTACAATAGGCCAGAAGTGGCCGCAGTACAAGGGACTTAGTCCCACCCCACTAGCAATAAAAAAAACACATTATCCTACTCACTGCGACTCTGAGGATGGAGGCAACGTGAGCATCCGCAATGTTACCCACCTACACGACTACGCGGTGTTAATAGTAACACAGTGTGTATTGTTTCATTATGGTACCAGCTAAATCAAAAAGGTTCGTAAGGGGGCGGTTAAAGGACCCCTTTCATTGTACTCGCATATTTCATTCCCTTATCGGTAAGAAACAGAGTGAAAATATTATAGCATGTAGACCTGTTGCTGGGCAACGAGCGCGAGATAAGCAAATATACTAGAGCCGTTACTGAGTAACGCCTTCGCAAACAAACATGTTCCCACAGAAACAGTTGAACTACAACAATGAGGAGCGGTGTTTTCTATGCGGTCCATGCCGAGATGTTATAAGTGAGACATAATAGGAGTTGCAGTTTCGAATCTGAGACAGTAAAATATGGTCACGAGTCCCACGGGACTCGGACCCGAGAATGACTAGGATAGCGAGGCCAGCAGCAATTGTAAACGACAGACACGTTCTCTCGTCAGGGAGAGCGTCCCAAATCAACGAGTCCGCAGCTGTCTGACAGTGATAAAAATATGGTCGTAAGCCCCAGATGGGTGCTTTATTCCAAGATAGACTGGCCGACTGGCCGTCGGTCGTAACATAAGACTCAGACTCAGCTGCAGTTAATTGAGTTCGGTCGATCAGGAATGTAGGAGATGTGAGACGGCCGCCTGCCTTGGAGTCAGTTGTGAGATATTTGCTGGACAGTAAAGACGTGAGCAGAGAAAATTGTTGAGACCCTTTACTAGGAAACGGCTAGTGAAAGCAGACCGAGAAAACTTAGCATGCGCTCTAGTGATCTGTAAAGTGTGACGACTAGCGATGGCGCCATAAATTCTTGTAGTTACGATCAGTAAGTGTTCAATAATTCCCAACCCCTTCTATAGTCATTCTATCACTTGACAATATGAAAATAGATCTTCATGAAATAGTATAACGTCAGAATTCAACTGGCTCAGGATAGGGTTCTACACCTGGATAACTGTAACGAATTTTCGGGTTCTGTGAATGGTGAGGAATTGCTTAAGCAGCTGAGCGATTATCGGTTTATCAAGAAAGCCTGTGACCCACAGAGCGAGTGTTATTCTTGTCTTGGAAATATACAGTCGCTGCAAGGTCGTGATAATTTAATCATATATAGGATGGTGGCCCTCTCAAACTGCTAGGCATTCTCAGTTCTTTGCCATGGTAACGAGCCACCGTACATATTGTTCACTGATCTACGTCACAGTGCAGCAGATGGACGATTTATGATTGCAGTACTTGTATTACAGCCGGGTTTCCCCTGTTCTGCAATATCCATCTGCACTTACTTGGCACTGTTGCTGAATGGATGAGGCAATTTGGAAGGTGTTTCATCTTAATGAGCGTAACTCCTCATATTTTATATTATCTCAGTAACAGCATAATGCTGTTTCAAAAGGAATCGGTTCTGCTTCTCAAATGTAGCTCTTCTTGTTTCATACCGTCTCAACAATGAGTGTACTGTTCCTTCAAAAGGAAAAGTATCAAATCACAGAATGTAACATATTTGTTTCATACTGTGGCGTATAGACCCATTGCTTGCTAGGATCTTCCAAACAAACAACGAGAGAACAACCGTTGCTATGTAACGGCGCGATAAATAAGTCTCTTCAACAATAAAGTTACTGTTGGAAACGGTGTTATGTAACCCGTTGCTAGGCTGCTGCAACAGTTGCACTACAACAGTGGAAACGGGGGTGTTTGCTATGTGGTCCGTGCCGAGGAGTTATCTTGAAGAAAATTGAAGCGACACAGTTAGAGAGGCTTGAACTTGGCGGTAGTCAAGCTTACAACCGTTCAAATGATTAAGCTGCCGTTGTAACATAAGCTATGTAAGTTAGGCATGATCTGCTCTGTAAAGCCTATACTGACAGAGGACTTGTATATATTGCAAAAGGAAGAATTTTCAATACCATGTTATATGTGTGAGAAATATACTCTTGACGAAAGGCCAAGTGTATTAATATGAAACAAACTCATCTTCTCGTCAAAGAGGATGTTACATAGGGATTATCACCGCAAGAGTTCAGTTGGAAAAAATCTCTGGTAGTGGGCCTTAAGGAGCTGACGCCAAGACAAACTGATTGGTAAACTGCCAGTCGTGAAATAACTTTGACTTTGACTCTGACCCAGTTAGTTGTTAGTCGAGAGCTGAGTTCTGCAAGGGAGGCTGAGAAGAGATGACGCTATAGTTCAGTCGACATTACAGGTGTGGGGTGTTAAACAGCCGGCAACGGCATGACCACAAAAGCTGAATAATTTCCATTGTTAAGATTCGTCACCAGGAAACGATCAGTGAAAGCAGCTTGTAGTGATTTCTAGTGTTAAAGTTAGCGATAACGCTGCAGTTACTTGTAGTTCTGAGTGGTGTGTATAAGTGGTCGATAAATCCATTCACCAATCCATAGCCCGCCTATAGTCACCCTTAAGGGAACTATCTTATGATGAGACATTTTGACCTTTATATTTAGTATTAATTGTTAAAGAACATAACCATCAAGTGTAACAAACTTCCACCAAAATGTGAAGCCGGTAAATCGCCATACATGTTTCAGAGGCTCGTGTAACAGGACTACCAACACTTCATAGGAAACACACACGTAAAAACAACTTGATGCCTCGTTACTAGATTCAGTACAGTTTCGTAATGTAAGGACGGACCTAGTTAACAAATCGTTTGAAATGTGGAGAAGTTCAGACATTTGGGATCGGCGGTGGCAAATCAAAATTGCACTCAGGATGAAGTTAAGATTAAATTAAGATGGGTAAATACTGCCAAGCGTTCGGCACAGAATATTTCGTCTGCCTGCTATCAAGAAGTTTAAAGACTGAAGCATACAAAACTATTTTTCCTGAAATTTTTATAAGTTTACGAGTATGAAAATTTACCCGACGCATTGGAGGAAATACGAATACATAGACCTAGGGTCTAAAGTCTAAAACTCTGGACTTCGCTTGAATAACCGTTAAATGTCCTATATTAATCTATATTCTATCCATTAGAAAATTTAGAATTCCGTTCGCCATGATGCACAATCACGTTCCTTTGTAATTGTCTAAAGGTATCGTCCACAAATATCTCGCTTTATGGGTCCAGCAACAAGACTAGTTCTTTCTAACGGACGCAGGTGAGTAAGAACCTTCGCCCTTCTGATGGCGGAAACATCCGGTGTCCGAAAGGTTCTATTTAAGACAACTCAGGACGAAGTACAATGTTCACAACAATAATCATTAGTTATAATCATACACTTAGGGTGTTTGGGGGCAAGATGCTGAGAATATTTTGGGCCCAAGGGGCACGGAGAGAGGGGGCTGCGAAATAAGTTTTTTTTATTGCTAGTGGGGTGGGACAAAGTCCCTTGTACTGCGGCCACTTGTGGCCTATTGTACCAGCCCCAGATGATAGGTGAGGGTGATTGTGGAGCAATTGGTGGAATGAAGATTGGCAAGGCAAACCGAAGTACTCGGAGAAAACCTACTCCAGCGCCACTTTGTCCACCACAAATCCCACTTGACCAGACCAGGGATCGAAACCGGGCCGCCGCGATAAGAAGCCAGCGACTAACCGCTTGAGCTATGGCGCGGCCAGAATATATATTAAAGAGCTTTATACTTCGCGCCAAATATTATTACCATGATCAAATCGAGGAGGATAAGAAAAAAAGGGTATGGAAATTATTTGAAATGCATACAAAGTTTTTGACGAAAAGCCTGAAAGGAGACCATTTAAAAGACCTAACCATAGATGGGAGAGCGATATTAAAACTGATGTTAAGGAAATAGGGTGCGAATGTGTTGATTGGATTCCTATCGCTCAAGATAGGGGTAGTGGAAGATTCTTTTGAACACTGAAATGAACCTTCGGTTTCATAAAGGCCGTTAACCTTTGGGTAGTTGAGCGACAATTAGCTCAGTGGAGTTAGTTACGCATATCTCACCTCCCAGTAGCTTTCAAGGCTACTGAGCCATAATCGTCTAGTTCTTGATGCGTTAATAATATTTGGTGAAGAGGTGGCGACATAATTAATGCTTCCCCTTATCCAGGGCTTTGCAGTCGTCTGTTAGATCGTGGGTGCAGAGATTTTCTCTTCTTCACAGAGCGAGAAGTAATTTGTGGCCCGCCGAGCCAGAGGTACTGAGATCATGTTCTAGAAGGTGAAGCAGAACACCCACTTTCAGTGACGTGGTCTAGAACATGCGGAGCTTTACCTCCGCATCCTAAGACATTTTCGTTGTCGGTGAGGAGGCACAGGGGCAAATTGGCCATGTTTAATTGGTAAGTCCACGAACTGCATGGATTTCATTGGCTGGGAGTGTCCCTGCCTTTATATTACGCCAATTAGTTGCGCCATCAGTGAGTCTGTGGCACGATCTGCTAATGATGAAATCGAAGAGCGATGATCAGTGACGAGCGGGAAATACGTCATGAAGTGAAGGAAACAAATAGAAGAAAAGCAGTACATCCTGCTCTGAGATGGAGGGCGTTGGCAGGTAGGAAAGAAATCACATTTCCACAGTCGTCATTTCCCTTTCCTGATGGAGATGAAAATACTTAAGATGGCCGCTGATTTCCGTATACATACAGGCCATATACAAAAGTGTAATGCTATCGTCACGTGTTTCGTGACTAAAGGAGTTTGGATTAGTAACTGGCTTCTAGAACACTTGTAACTCGTAACAAGTAATTATAACGCTATCGCTAATTCACGCATTCGACTTCTCACTACAGCACACGCTGTCTTCTTGGAGTATTATGTCTTCACCAGTCGTTGTCTGGTGACGGATCCCCTTCTGCTCAAGTTGTTACAGGCTGGCGACTACCTCGCACCTAACCCATGGCTCCAGATGTCCTCATATTATCGACTGACTAAGCTTTCTAGTTCGTGCTTGTTATATAGCCTCTGGGCGTACCCAACAGAAAACAAACGCCGTTTCACAACAGTTCCTCCTTTGTTGTGTGCGTATCTGCTGCCGCGGAACCCAGCTGTCACATATTGTTTACCGGTCGTTGCATAGCAGCAGTTGCCTTCTCTTGTTGAACTATACCGTCATGATGTCATATTATTAATCGTGTTAATAACGGCATTGTAAAATTGGATCAAATTCTAAACGAATCTTACTACATAGTATATATTTATATAACTACCATTTTTGTAATTTTAGATTTATTTGAAAGATGTGACCGCTTGGAGATGCTCTAAGGGACTGAAACATGTCATGGTACTACAACAGTTCAGTTCAGTTCAGTTCACTTCAGTTCTTTATTATTTATGTGCCGAGTCAACAGCCGCAAGGCCAGTTACAGACTCAGCACTATGTAGATACAGGTAATTTACGTTATGGACAGACACAACATAGAGTCAAAGACAAATTACAGACAAGAACTGGAGGAGAAACATATTACTGTAGAGAACTAAACATACAACAATAATAATAATAATAATAATAATAATAATAATAATAATAATTTCATTAACACAAATCTAAGTTGTTATTCAGAATTGAGAAATGTAAAATATAAATATTTTTAAATAATAATAATAATTCAATTCTCGTGTATGTACGTGAGCACTTAACAGCCCAAATGCCAATTACGAAGTTAGCACGAGTAAGTAGAAGGGCGCAGAAAGAACTAACAAAATACAAAATAAGGCAGCCTATATAATAGCAATAAATTATAAATAATCCCATGAAAAATTAAAGTTATCATTAATAGGTAAAAAAAGTAAGATAAGTACATAATTACTTTTATATATTATATAAGCGATTTGTTCTGTTAACGGATATAGACACAAATATAATCGCATTAATACTCAACGGGGTTTACACTAAAGTTCATTGAAGCTCTGTAAAATGCACAGGCCCTGTTCGCGTTTGGAATCACAGGAATGAAAAATAGTTGATGAAGTGCGAAAGGTATCACAATGCAACAGTCGGAGGCTTTTAAGTAAGCTAGCTAAAGCTATCCCTGTAACGGGCCGTGGAGGCCCATAAGGTTGTGAGAAGTAGAGACTCACATTTTCTCTAGACAGTCGGCTCACAGATGGCGGTAAGGCTGTCAGCCTTACGCGCCGGCTGCCCTTTACCCCCTAGGAAGCTTCCTGGTTCTCATTTCTGTTAGCGGCAGAGTGGAGCCCAGGGCCATAGTGCGGCTGGAAGGTTTAGGTCAATTGAAAAAATCCAATGACCTCATCGGGAACAAAACCCCGACCTTTCTACTTGTAGCACAGAACCTCGGCCAATTACGCTACCTCGTGCCCTTTATTTTTTTCCATGGCACTACGGCCCCAGTGGGCCTAGGCCTACCTCCATGAACTTCTCCGTTCACTTCGGTTTTTCTAGATCTTACACATTCGGTAGGACCCCTTGGGCGGGTGATCAGCTCGTCGCAAGGCCTCCACCAGTACACAAACACAGAAAAACGCACACACACACACAAACTAAACATCCATGCCCTGAGTGGGATTCGAACCCACGATCCCGGTTTCCAAGCGAGCGAAGACAGTGCATGCCTTTAATCTCCGGAGAAACGCGTTTGTTGTTTCGGCAATTCCTATGCATCTGTTATTGCGTTTCCATGGAAGTATACTTTCCGGATTCACGCATGGCCGGGTAGAGCTAGTAGGTATATAAAAACACGCGCGTATTCGAATGCAACGTTGTGTCAAAATTTCGAAGCAATCGGTGAAGAACTTTCGGAGATTTTCGAGGGGTAACAAACGATTTATATAGATATATATATATATACTGTACTATAATGCAATATATATATACGTATATATATACACGCATACATAAACAAAACAAACTCCGTGTCCTGTAGTCCGCAAGCGAACTATACCGATCAAGCTGCCGTCGCTTGTCGGCGAAGTTAGTGCGAACTTTAGCGGATAGAGGGTGTCGCGTGGTCAGGGCACGGAATCCTCACGGCCGTTAATCTCGGTTTTGTAGACCGGATATATGCATACGCATACATGTATAAGCAACACAGTCTTCGTTTTAACTTGACACATCACCATTTAGCCCATGCTTTCATGTGAATTCGCGTCCACACACACACAGAGCAGCACATGTAACCAAAATACGTAGCATCCATGAAATACACAGCGCTGCATAAAATAGAGCACAAGTAAATGGAATAGCATGATTTTTTTTTCCTTGGCACTACAGCCCCAGTGGGCCTAGGCCTACCTCCATGAACTTCTCCGTTCACTTCGGTTTTTCTAGATCTTACACATTCGGTAGGACTCCTTGGGCGGGTGATCAGCCCGTCGCAAGGCCTCTACCTGTACACAAACACAGAAAAACGCACACACACAAACTAAACATCCATGCCCTGAGTGGGATTCGAACCCACGATCCCGGCTTCCAAGCGAGCGAAGACAGTACATGCCTTAGACCGCTCGGCTACCGTGACCGGCATAGTATGATATACAATACATAATTGTACAAAATTTGAAATTACCATTATTAGGTATTAAATTATTTTAACTACGTATAACAAAAATTTTTAATAATAAACTTTCAGAAATACAGCCCTCCTGGGCTAACTAGTATTAGAGTACAATATAACAGTTTAAGCACATCATCATGTATACCTGAAGATGGCACTGTGTCACTGAAACATGTCGCTAATTACGTGAAAGCATGGACTAAGTGGTGATTCGGCTAATAATGTGCGAAGGTGCATCGGAAAACTATCGCGCACGCGCGAACACACACAAATGTAGCCTCATAAAGTCCGTTTTCAGGTAATTCATCACCCTCTCCGTCTTCCAAGCAGACGTTTTACAGTAGTTTTCGTACCAAAATTTTGTTTTTTGGCGCCACCATCCTAGCTGCATGTCCAGCCCACTGTAGCCTTCTACATATCACTATCCTAACAGGCTTAATACAAGGTGGCCTAGGTAAACAACGAAGTTTTATTATTGTGCATGTAATGATTTCGCTCGCTCGAACACAAGGGTCGTGGTTTCGAATCCCTCTCTAGGAATGGGTGTGTGTGTGCGCGTTTATTCTGTGTTTGTGTTGTCCTGTGAGTAGGAAGCGGCCTTGTGCCGGGCTGATCACTCGTCCAAGGAGTCCTACCGTCTGTGTAAAAAAAGATTAAGAAACTGAAGAAGAGGTCAGGGCCCAACAAAGACTGTACATCCATTGATGAATGAATGAAAAAGGTATGTAACGACACTGTCACCTGCGCAGACTATGGAGCATCAAACGGCAGGATGATTATGAATGATGAATTAAGATGGACGTGGAGGGAAGCAGTCATTAGTTTAGGGCACTTCCCAGCATTCGCCTGGGGGTACCGAGGAAAGCCAGTTTAAATCTCAATCAAAACAGTCGGTGTCCCGACCAGAGTTCGAGCCTGGAACCTCTCGAATGGACGTCAAAAGCACCACCGCCTCAGCCAACTTGTTCGGTATTCCTCTATAAATTATCCTAAATACAAGTTATTAACGGAAATGGAGCAATTATTGCCCCGTCATATCTTGAGTACAGTGTTTTCCTGAGTAGCCCTACTTTGTTTTCTAACCCTTACAGTTAGATCGTTTGTTTGCTGTAGAATCAGATACCAGGGATCATTAGAAGAATGTTTAACTAACGAACGGACAACCCGAATCATCCCCTCCAGATTGTACAGTCTGCATACTTGTTGCTACGTCATGACTATTGCATACTGTTCTGAAATGTTTTGCAATGATGTCATTGGTTCGTTTAGTTCCGTCACTGTTACGACATCCGACATGACGCACTTGTGAATAATACCCTTGCAAAAACAAAATTAGGGCCTAAACTTTGTTTTCTTTGGTCATTGTTTCATTCTTGTTCTTTTTTCTTTATATTTGTATTTATTTTTCTTTTTTATATGGGCCCCAGGTCCCTGTTGGGAATGGTCTACGGGTTCTTCTGTAAGTTTGTTTCAGCGGATGAAATACCTTAAAGAAACCTGATCAAAGCGCCAGTCGATGAGCCAATGCGTGAGGGCGTTTAAAACAGTGACCTGTTGCAATAATCTTGTCGTTTTGATTAATACCTCTCGTTAACAGTTTGCAAAAGAAAGGTCCAGGTGAGTGATCGGGGTCCTCCGCCCAAGTGAGAAATGCATTTCACATTATGAAGAAATGAATGGTGTATGTTACTTCGACGTGTCATTGTGAAGGCCATGCACTTAACGAAGTGTTAATCGAAAGCGGGAAGCTTGTATTGCAGCTATAGAAGACAGTAGAACAGTAACGTCGTTGCTGCATATTGACGTATTTACCTGTTAACGCAAGCCGTTCGTGAATGGAATACTTACGTTTCGAGGAAAGGGAGGTAGCGCGTGAGTCGGACATAACCTAAAAGGAAAGAGGAAGGAAGCTGGGCACGTGCTGAGAGGATGGAGATATCAACAACCGATATGGACGCTAGTACACTCTAGCGGTGTTCACTCCAACTGTTGAGTGAGGGCTCGCCAATGGTAGGTAATCTTGCATACCAGCGAAGGTCATAAGCGAAACAATATTATTACAGATTTCAAGTGGAGCAGCTTCTCAGTAAAAGTGTGTTCGTAGAGCGAACTACTCTAAGCGAGGGCGGTCGGCCCCAGAGTTACTTGTCATAACCGGTGCGTCCCCGCCCCGCTTCTCCGGGTGACGTCACCTTGGGACAGGATGAAGAAGTAGAGGAAGAGGAAGGAGATGCCAAAACAGAGGGTGAAGAAGCACAGGTGGTCATCGCGGCGCTGAGGAGGGGATGGGGTAGGGGGTTGCAGAGAATGAAGTGGGGGGGTTGTGAAAGGGGGCACCAAGTTGTTATAGTAAAAAAGAATGAATGGGAAGCCCCTCCCCTCTCATGTCGGAACCTCCCAGTGACGGGGCAGACATAGAGGAGAGAGAGTAAGCCTGATTGGCCAATCTGGGAAAAGCCCGACAATTGACAGCCAAGAGAGAGCAACATTCGTCATCTTGTAGTGTTCCCTCTTTCTGTCTCTCTCTGTGGTGTCCATAATCCACGTGGGATGGCAAGAAGATGGTGGTGGGGGTGAACTGGAGGTGGGGAGGGACTACCCAGTTTCAATAGTCACTCAGCTATACGAAATCTCGCGGGTCAACTTTTATAAATGTGGCGGGTAGCTAGTGCGAGCCGCAGTTGTGTGACTACGACAGAACGAGTGGACACAGGTATGACTTACGTGCAGACAATAGGAGCCTGTGCTCCCCGGCAATAACTGGTTTGTGTGTGCGTGCTGAGCGGACAGAACTCGGGACTTTTCATTAAGTGCCATATTTATTACTAATTTATTGATTAATTTATTGTATTTATATAAAGAATCAGTATTACTTCATACGTTCAGTGAGTAACTAAGAACAGCAGTGGCAATGACTGTAGGAAGAAACAGGCAGCTGCCCCACACTGAACAGACGCGAACTAGCTGCGACCACGCCTCCAAGATGACAACAGCGGAAGGACACGTGGTCGGCTTGTTGGACCGCGATCAAAGGACAGCATTATCGAGACCTAAGTTCGACGACATGCGAGCGGTGTTGGTGTCACAACCTTCATCCCTGTCGTGTGGCTGCGACAGTACCACACACAGTCGATATCCACAGTCCTTCCAACTTTCTAGAACAAGAAGTCTGTCGAAACACGGCCATAAAATCAAATGGCGTCTACTACGAAGAACGTTACACAGTAAGTAAGAAAGGTGCAGTTGGACTCTCTGCCGCCCAAGGACACATTTTTTCCGTTCTGTTATTCATTTCCATATTTAATATTATATGTACATACTGAAGAGTTCATCAGCATGGCAGTTCTCGAATGAAACTCACGTTGTTGGCGTTAAAGAATCTGGCGCCCCGTAAGTCGCACAATCATTGCAGATCAGTGATTTCAATATAATATGTGAAGCAGCTACACTATGGTGAGTGGGTTTGTTTTTGTGAGTCTAGGTAGTGAGTTCCGGTGTACTAGAAATTTATGAAACTACGTAATCCTTTCAGGGCACCGTATGCAAATGTATAAGGCAAAATAAGGAGCTAAGTTTCATAATGACAACGTGCCGTGGAGGGGATGGCGCACGTGGCCTCATCTTGCAAACGATTGGACTCTGCCCCGAGTAGCAGTTCTCAGTTACTTAACATAATACGCGTAAAGTGATATCCCTCATAGTTGCTGTAAACGTGGTCCCTATATTGGCCTAAGTTAGGTTCTGCGGTATAAAGGCGGCGCTTTTAACTGGTCGTGAAACGAAACAAAATCGGAAATTGAACAAGAGCGATGACGGAATCGTGGCTTCCGAGGAAAATGCCACCAAAGAAGACAGAGGTACTTCCACGTAGGCCCATTATCCCCGGTTTGTGACGTGTTAAAGAAACGCATCGATCATGTAAGGATTTCGTCGCCCACGAGAAGGGTTCCGCAGTTCCGAGCAAAGCCGCTGCTGCATTGCTGATGACCACACTTCTTACTTTTGCGGGAGCTTTGACTACCACATACTTTGCTCTCGTTATCTGTCGCTGCGGTGCATGCCCGACACGAAAACTTGCATAACTAACCTTGCCACCGGAACCACAGTGCTAATTGCAACCTTAATCACTGGTTACGGGGGCTCTGATTACCGACGACTGCATGGGGAAGCTATTGACCATCCGTTTGTTTGAATCACGCTAGACGCGTGCGGGGTAAAGAGGGAGGCAGGGAAGCAGGCCGCATTTTTGTGGACTGCAAGTTCCAAGAACGGGGACCGTAGCTGGGGATTTCTTCGCCGGATGAAATAGAATAACTGTAATTTTCACTGGTTATGAGGGATAAATCAATAAAGCGCATCAGTTGCCGCTTCTGGGACTCACAGTTCGATGTGTTTGTAATAAATGGACAGTGACACCCACAGTCACGATAGAATAACAATAATAGTCTAGGAAATGTTATCGATAAAACAACTTCACAGGAAAATTTTGAAGGATTAATTATGAATGGTTGCACTTCCGTGTTCCACGAACGTGCTAACCATGACCTGGCCCTTGTTATCTTCTGATACCTTAGGAACTTGAACTTGAACTTGAATCGGTAACGCATTTGTCCGTGAAGCTTCCAGAGAAGATCACGTGTTTTATAGTAACACTTGGAGAATGATTATGAACTCGTAATTCTGTAAATAGTAAAACGCAACTACTTCGATTTTAAAATATCACCAGTATACTCGTATGCGCAGACTCTTTGAACATTGATAAGAAAAATATACTGTACCGCATTTTTGCGCTGTTGCAACAGTGGGTCTTTGGTTGTAAACTGAAAATAAACATTTAGCAATTTATATTTTCTTAAGGAAAGTTGGGGGGAGTTATTTTACCATCAGCCAAGGAGCGAAAGAAATGGACCAACGCCTGCAGAAGTCGTTGCATTAGTCTTAACGAGCAGATTCGTGGTTTACTGTATTACATAATTACATTTTCAGAGAAAACCGTTATGCAATATAGCCGTAATTTTGTATTGATAATTTTAATAGCTTATCAACAAACATTAATTTTATTTGTAAGTAAATTCTACGAAACGATGAGTAAATGTTGAAACATTATTGTGAAGAAATACCGGCCGAACTTGCAGTATATTGTAATGTATACTGGAATCACGTTTTCGAATCCCTAGAGGCCCCCCCTATTACGCGTTTCTCTACTTTTTACTGTACGTAGAGGTGTTGCAACGGACTGAATGAAATGGAAATCTCGGCATCGTGAAGACAGCACTAGAAGGGGATCGAGAGACAGAAAAAGAAGACGTGAAACAAAGATATCTACTCGCGGATAATCGCGGTCTCAGTCAAAATGCCGCTCACGCTGTTAAAGAAGACGTGAAACAAAGATATCTACTCGCGGATAATCGCGGTCTCAGTCAAAATGCCGCTCACGCTGTTGACGGGCCGCGAGTGTGTTGAGATGCCGAATGCTGTGCCTGTCTGAGGCCAGGGGCAGTGCAGTGTCGCAGAACGAAGACTTGCCGAGTCCCAACGTGCCCCGTCTCAGCCGTCCATTACGTTGCTGGCCCGTTTGAACATGTGCTAACCCAAGTCAGTCACAAACCTGTATAAGACGCATTTAAATATTTCAATTTAGAATTCAATAAAGACTGTAATTATTTATTATCCTATGTGTATATTTCTTACTATTTTAATCATGAACCGGGATAGCGTAGTCGGTATAGCGACTGGCTACTGGCTGGGAGGGGTCGGAGTTCGAGTCCCGGTAAGGTCAAGAATTTTATTTTCTCCGCGTTATCCAGACCGGCTCTTGGGGCCATCCAGCCTCATATCCAATGGTTAACGGGGGATCTTTCCCCGGGGGGAAAGCGGCCGGGGCGTGAAGCTGACCACTCACCTTAAACTAGTGACGAGGTCAAGAAAATGTGTATCTATATACTCACTCCCCCACACGCCTTCATGGCGTAGTCCTTGCTCAGTTAAGCAGAGAAACAACTTTACTACTTTAATTCCGGCTAGCTGAGTCAGTATAGCTACGGGCAGGACGGCCGGGTTTCGATTCCCAGCAGGGGAAAGAAATCGTCCTCTTCACAGGATCCAGACCGACTCTAGGGCCAACCAAGCCTCTTATCCAATTCGTACAGGGGGCTTTTTCCCCGGGGGAAAGGGTAGGGTTGTGAAGCTGACCACTCATCACCATCTAGTACCGACGTGTAAAATAGTGGAGCTATACCTCCATACCCCATACGTCTTCGTGACGTGGTGATTAATTAATTAAGTACAGGGACAACTTTACCTTGTACCATTTACTGCTTTACTACACTGCGTAACTTTTCATTTCGTTACTTGTAGATGAAGGAAACAAACTTCACAGGGCGGAGACATTGCCCAGAAATCGTGTGACTTATTTGCGCCGTCACAAATCGTCACTTAGACTGCTCTTACATTTTAATATTATCCGCGCAGCCGTATTAGTGAAATGTCGAGTTAGACGCACTCTGTAACTAAGAGGAAGGCGCGATCCCAGTGGTACCCTCATGCACTCCAGGTTTGCTTCTTTAGAAGGCAGTGATCACTCTGGTGGGCAAGAAATTGTAGAGCCATGCACATTACGCGCCTTATAAGGGCCCATTTCACATGATCGCGCCACTGGTCCCTCTCCTGAGCCAGACGAATCCATTTCAGCCCTCACATTCTGTTTGTGTCAGATCTATTTTATATTATCCTTCCATTTACATCTAGGTCTCTTCACTGCCCACCTAACCAGCCGTGATTCAGTCTCTTTAATGTAACTTAATGTTTCTTGAAAAGTACCAATTCTTAAGCTTCACTCTGCATTTTTCTGCAGTTCACATGTTTCTTTCACTCTCTTGGGTCTTGCATTCAATCGATGAACTTAAGCAGAAGTATTTTCCCTTGAGGCATTTGTTGGCTTGAAATTATGTGACAGAAGTCCCTACTTGCTGCAGAGCTGCGACCGAGAGCAGTAAGGTGCTTACCTAAAATTTCCCTGGTGTGCCTGAGGTGAATTATGGAACGACTCGGCTAGAGTGTCGCAAGTTGTAAGCTAAGTAAGCACTACTCCATGAAGGGGCATGGGACAGTGGGTGGTTAGATCCACATTATCTTGACATCAGCACTAGCTGAAGGTGCGTGATCAGCTTCATGCCCCGGCCTCTTTTCTCCTGGGGAAAGAGACCCCGGTACCCATTTCACAGGAGGTTGGGTGGACCCAAGAGCCGGTCTGGACTACGTGGAGAAGAGAAAATTCTTGACCCTACCGGGAATCGAACTCCGACCCCTCGGTCGTCCAGCCCGTAGCCAGTCGCTATACCGACTGCGTTATCTCGGCAGGCTAAAGTGTCGTAGCCCACGAAAAACATACGGTTCAATTTTAAAATGTGTTCAGTGATTCGGACCGTCAGTGTGGAAACCAAGTAACTTCATGGAGCAGAGTCCTTGAGAAGCCGGCAGCAGCTAATTTAGTCAAGAAACTCATCCTCTTGTATAGAACCCGAACACTGATTTACGTCTTCACAAGAGTCCACTGCCGGGTGTTACCCAGAGTCCGAGGTCTTGTGTAACAGGTGATGACGTAGGCGGTAAGGGGTTGTTAACCCGATATCCAGTACCCAGGCTAGAGGGCCACTCTTTGTCGGCTCTGCGATACTGATTACTTCAACATACTCACGTGTATCCTCCATATCTCGAAGTCGTCCCCCGCCCTCACCCACAACTCGAGAGCTCGAATTTCCATTTCATTCATTAATGATTCTACAGCCCTTTATTGGGCACTGACCGCTTTTTCAGTTTCGTAATCCAATACACATTTGGTAGGACTCCTTGTATGGGGGATTAGCCTGTCGCAAGGCCGCTACATGCACACAGAACAATACAATCAATAAATGCCAACATCCATGCCTTGAGTGGGATTCGAAAACACGACCCCAGTGTTCGAACTGGCGGACAAAGTTCATGCCTTAGACCACGCGGCCACCGTGATCGGCATAGTCCAGAATAGTGATATTAATTTTCTGTTAAAGCGTTATATTGAAGATGATTTTTTTTTATTGCTAGTGGGGTGGCACTAAGTCCCTTGTACTGCGGCCACTTCTGGCCTATTGTACCAGCCCCAGAAGATAGGTGAGGGTGATTGTGGAGCAATTGGTGGAATGAAGATTGGCAGGGGAAACCTAAGTACTCGGAGAAAACCTGCCCCAGCGCCACTTTGTCCACCACAAATCCACTTGATCAGACCCGGGATCGAACCCGGGCCGCCGCTGTGGGAAGCCAGCGACTAACCGCTTGAGCTATGGCGCGGCCTAAATGAGCATATTACACTACATAAACTTCCCTCTTAGTTCACTGGTGTCGGTCTGTGACTTATTTCATAGACACTGCATAATGAACATATTTCGTTTAGTCCTAAGTTCTAAATAAGTCAGATTCCCCTTATTGTCATTTCTGCCACTATGTACGAATATTCATTCTTTATTTGACTGAACGTTAAATAAACCTGGAGCGGACCGATGAAGATCAAAGTTAAATGACTCGACATTTATCGTCGATTTTCGATGCGTTTCCGGGATGTGACATTGAGTTATGCGATGGATAGGTACAGACATTTCGGACGAATCTGCTGCCTCCATTTTTAAGGTACAAGAACAGGTTCCTCCGAAACGACGGTACAAATCTACCACATAGCATGACATCACATGCAAGAAGACAATTTACACTCTCCGTGATGAGTACCTCAGATGTCACTCCCATACATAATTTCATCGAAATCCAGTGAATAGTTTAGAAGAAGTATTCAGATGAACATAAAAACATAAGCTCCCTATTATGCATTCACTTCACGCACACAGTCAAAATTCAAATCTTAAAACAATTGAGCATTTTAACCACTGGAATCAAACTCACCACCTTCAGCATACGTCTCCTGATCACCTGGTCTACAAGCTAGTATTCTTGTCTTCGATAAAATTGCGGGCAATATAAATATTCAAGTGACGTATTTCATGACTTTATCGTGAAGTAGATACAAAGACAGGATGAGTGCAGTAACACATCTCCACATCCGCTATTAAAGTTGCCGATTCACGGCTTTTTTTTTTTTTAGGTCTGTGGGTGGTGGCTGCAGAACCTAAGAATTTATACATTCACACTATTCTTATATATAAAATACTTGGCGTGAGAATACGTTTCTTTATATTTTAAGATGTCAAATTTGTTTTACAAAATCTGGGCCCGACCTGAAAAAGTTGTTTATAGAGCCTTTATTTTAAAATCATATTTGTTATAATGACGAAAACTGCACAGAAAAAAAACGTAACTTGACTTTTTTATGGTTAAAGCTGACAGTTCGTTTCTGATGTATTATCGTGTGAAGTAATTCGTGTACCGACTCCCTGCTTCGTGCTTTCCTGCCTGCTTCTAGTGAAATTTCAGCTGTGACTAAGCGCCGCGACGTCATGTCTGGTAAGAGAGGTGGAAATAATCTGGAGACGTCGGCAGGGTGAGTCAAATAGTCACCGTGAAGCTTTTACCCACCCTTAGTATAATCACTCAGATGGCAAAGAAATTAACCGTTTATGGAACCCGAAGTTTCGTTGCCATATTCTTTAATAACCCATCCTTGGAGCCTACCAGAGCCAGCGTAATAAAGTCCACGTCTTCCAACCCTGTACCTTTAAACTCCATTTGAATATTATCTTCTCATCTACATGTTTTTTTCCCAAGTGGTCCCTTATTTTCAGGTATAGGTAAAGCTATCCCTGTAACACGCCGTGGAGGCCCATAGGGTTGTGAGACGTCGAGGCTCCAATATTTTCTCGAGACAGTTGGGTCACAGATGGCGGTGAGGCTGTTAGCCTTATTCGCTAGCCGCCATTTACCCCCACCTCCAGGAAGATTCCTGGTACTCATTTCTGTCAGAGGCTACGGCCATAGTGCGGCTGGAAGGATTAGGTAAATTGAAAAATGCAGTGGCCTCATTGGGAATTGAATCCGCGACCTTCCGGATTGTAGCACAGTGCCTCAACCAACTACGCTACCGCGTGCCCCATTTCCAGGTATTCCGTTTAGAATTTAGTAATGGAGCTCCTCACTGTGCAGCCGTTTCTTGCGTCCAAGTAATCGCAGCAGACTCTTCTCAGACACCCCCACTACACTTTCTCCCCTTAGTCCTTTGAAGCCCAGTGATTGTTACATGTACCACCTTCTATAACATACTAAAACCGCATTCTGGCCACACAGTGTATTTATGTTTTTCGTATGGCTCTCACAATAAACCCTGTTCGTTTCCCTAAACAGCATTAACCGGTCGATCTTTGTAGCGGAGACGTAATGTGTTTCCTATGAGGTAGGAACTGAACTTCTATTACATGTCAGAAGAAATTCACTCATTAAAGGGTTATGGGAAGATGGTTTAAAAAATTCTGTTTCATTCTAATGTCATCCTTAAGTCTCCTAAGTAGGCTCCTTCTGTCGGACTTTCTGACTAAGAATTTGTATCCATTTCTTATCTCCTGCATGCGTGCTACATGTCGCATGCATTTATCGTTGGTGCGCACAGTTTACTGGTATCAAATAATTCTGAATTTTATGATTATTGGTTCAATATTGCACTAAATACTCGAGTCTTTTCGCGTTATATTTCACGGAAAGTGATACCAAAAGAGTTAGAATGAATGACCAGTACATTTTTACCATCATCTGTATGGAATTCTGTTCGGGAAAGTGAGTTAGTCACCAATTAATATTATTTAAAATTGTCAAAATAGTTTAAGTATAATGAGTGCAACCAATTTACATTTACAACAAGCAGACATGCAGGTTAGGGCGTGACTTACCTGAGTAGCACAGGTAGACGTCTTGCTTCAGACAGGAACCTCAATGAATGACGCCGTATCCTTAGGCTGTCCATGAACCTGGAAAGAAGTTCGAAATGAGTGAAATCTACAAGCGTATGCCATAAAGTGTTTATCCCTTTGTTCAAACAAAAATTCTGCCGGGCTCATATGACGGAAATAAGGCGTTGCTTTGCCAGTCAGGGCCAGGTCATAAGAATTTCTCGTGGATTGGTTTCTGCGGAAATGTACAAGGGGTCGATTGCGTACGGTGCTGTCTGTTCCTCCAACCACTCACCAGGCACGAGAGACTACAAGCTACCTATCATGTAATCTGTAGTCCAGTCTATCAACCCCCCCCTCTCTCTCTGCTTTTGTCCGTCTGACTCTGTTTCTCTCTCTGCCTTTCCCTCATCTGTCTCTGTCTTTCCGTATGTCTTTGAATGTCTTTTTGTCTGTCAGGCTTTCTACCTATTTAACTGTTTACGGTACATCTGTTACACATTTTTGTCTGCCGTCTCTTTCTGTTTATCAATCCATCTATAAATAGATACTGTTGTGCATATAAAATGCAGTATACATTTTAACTATATTTTATTTTAATCTATTTTAGCTTTCATTTATTTGTTGTGATGTAAAAATCTAAGTTATTATTAAATAAATAAACTAATAAGTCTTAAAAATCTGTTTATATTTGGCTCTACGGCCCTTTGTCGGACCTCGGCCACTTTTTCAGTTTCTTAATGCTATTCACGGTCGGTAGGGCTCCTAGGACGGGGGATCAGCCTGTCGCAAGGCCGCTACCTAACACAATCACAGAATACACACACACAGACATCCATGCCTTGAGTGGGATTCGAACCCACGATCCCAGCGTTCAAGCGAGCGAAGGCAGTTCATGCATTAGACCGCGGGGACACTGTGATCAGCTTGTTTGTTTGTTTGTCTATAGACAAAGTATTCATACATAAAACAGATGTGTGTCTGTAATTTGCAAAATTAAAGTGATTTGTACATTTTTTTTTTTTAAATTCTATAATAGATAAATAATTAATGCATTTCTGAACATAAAGCAATTGCATGGCGAAGTGTTGAGCACGTCTATTCCTTCGTTAAACCGGTCTAACTCGAATGGTCATTCGATAAATTTACGTTATAGGCTATTAAGTTAACTGTCTGGGTGGTGATGCGCTGGCAGGTGGACGAACGGACGGACGGACGAGATAGGCCACCCGCCTTGCTGAAGAACTCTCACACAAAGCCTTTGCAAGTTCAAAACCTCCTGTGATTGTCTCATTTGTTGTGATGAAGGTCAAATACCTAGCATATTTCGCCGTTGCGACAAGTACGAAGCTCTGTGGAGCCCGCAGTCCACTGACCATGCAGGAGACTGCAGAGTGTCTGCTGCTTCAAGTCCCGACTTCCAAATCTTAATTCGTAAAAATGACAGGAAGATATGTTGTCACGTGCTGTTCCGATCTCAATTGCTCAGATGGAGGCACTGTACCAGGCTCTCGTCGCGAAGTTCACGGTTCAGTTCTCTTCGAGTCAAGAGTGCTGTTTGAGGGTTTTGTACTTTTATTTGTGGGGCACGCGGTAGCGTGGTTGGTTGAGGCACTATGCTACAAGGCGGAAGGTCGCGGGTTGGACTCCCGATGTTGCTGGATTTTTCAGCTGACCTAATCCTTCCAGTCGTACTATGGCCCTGGGGTCGTCTCGTCCTCTAGCAGAAATGAGTATCAGGAATCTTCCTGGAGGATAAAGGGCGGCCGGCGCTTAAGGCTGACAACCCCACCGCCATCTGTGAGCCGATTGTCTAGAGAATGGGTGAGCCTCGACGTCTTACAACATTGTGGGTCTCCACCGCCTGTTCCAGGGTAGCTTTATCTTTACGTTTTACTTCTATTTGTAGACTATTTAAAGACGCTGTCTGTAAATCAGACTATGTGACGTGAAATGGTTGGATGATCGGTGAATGCTGAATAGGTATGAATGTGGAAGGAAGCGGTCGTGTATTGATTTAAGGTACTGTCGACGTTAGTCTGGAGTTTCTAAAGACTTCCAACGAAGACCTGAGTCGAAGTAGTCGACATCTTGGCCGGGATTCGAATTTGGTACTTCCCCCATACAGATCCGAAGCGTTACCGTTTGAGCAGACTCGCTATGCCTAAGGGTTTCATAATGTTCTTCTGGGATAGCAAAAAATATTATGAAATTAATTTAATCTACACCTTGTTCTAAATTGGGCTTTGTGTTCCTATCAACCATCATATTTATTTTGTGACAGGCCTTGGCTATATAATATAAATTTCAGGTAGATCTGTTTGAAAATGAAGCGAGATATGAAGTATTGGAGATACATGTCGAGGAGCTACGAAGCTCACCTCGTATTGTCAGGATAGGTAATACATGGCGGGCAGGGACTGTAGGTCGAATGACAGGCAAAATGAACTTATAAAGATTTTCATCGAGGAAAAATCACTGGGCTGTCTTCGTTTTATATTTCTGAAGCAGGGTGCGAACGCACCCCCTCATCCTCTCTCCACGCGGAAAACCCTATGTATGGGAGTAGAGGATACGAAAACTTTAGGGAAGAATTTAATGCATTATTGGACAGTGTCCATCGTTTTGTTTCTTTATTTAAAAATAACGTTTCGGAGAATGGAAAGAAACGAAGGACTTGCAGATTGAACCGAACGCTACCTACAGGAAATACAAGGATTCACCCACGTGTCTCTGATGACTCATCCGAGCAGTGAGCCCAACCTGGACATTTCTCCCATCTGGACTCCAATTGTCGTAGCAGAAGTCAGAAAACTACAGCTCCGTCCAGTTTAAATTATGTTGAGATGTTGTGCTTTTATTTTGGCAACGCAGACATGTCTCATATGAGCCATGGTTTCATCTTCTGTTGGGTTCTATTTGGTATGCAGAAAATTTTCTGTTTGAATTTTAATCTTTGATATCTGTTGTGTCTGTATATCCATCTTTGTCTCATCTCTAATTTTATATTTTCTTATTAATATTTGTTTCTATTTTGATAGTGCTTTAATTTTACGGACTCTGTTCGTTAAATTATGCATGACCATAGGTGTTAAGCCTAATGTATGTGGAATTTTGTAATGTTTGTCTTAACTCCCTCTGGTGGTTTATGTTGTGTTTGGTTTATATATTCTGTCTTGTGTTTCGTCTCGTATCTGGAGATAGGTTCTAGTTCTGTCGATTAGGACCAACTGAGTGTACTTTACTCGTACTCGTATCTGAGGACAGAGACGGAGTCCAGTCTCCGAAACGATAAAAAAAAAACAGGCCGATAGATACTGTCCAGAAAGTCAATAATTGGTTTAATATACAGTCGTCGCAAATTTTAAGATATTTCTTAAAGGAAAGTTCTCATATGTAAGTTTTGAGGTTTTCACGGCGATGACAATGAAGAAAGTCGTCTTCTGGGTTTAGGCACCGTGTATTCTTCGTTTCGGCCGACGTTTCGGAGGAACGTAGCGCCTCCATCTTCAGAGCAGTTGAATGGCTTGGAATGCGGAGAGCAGTAGCTGTAGTGATAGGATGTGAAAGTCGCTGCTTATATATGAAGTAGGCACCCCCTGCCTACTTCATATATAAGCAGCGACTTTCACATCCTATCACTACAGCTACTGCTCTCCGCATTCCAAGCCATTCAACTGCTCTGAAGATGGAGGCGCTACGTTCCTCCGAAACGTCGGCCGAAACGAAGAATACACGGTGCCTAAACCCAGAAGACGACTTTCTTCGAAAGTTCTCATAGTTTTCTAGGTAATTCCACTTGAGACTGAAGTCTGTAGGAAAATGAGAGATTCTGTAAAAATCACTGCGTAATTCGACACTACATCAAGAACATTCCCTATTCAGTATAAGTAGTGTATGAAGCTCGGCTACTCTAGAAATTTGCAGAATTTTATAATCCTAAGGTTCAGTAATGTGTTCATAAGAACAAGCCGTGATCACCATCCGGAGCTGGATGGCTGAGTCCACATCCTTTCATGAAATTTCATTTTCATGCTATCTTCCATCTGCCCCCATGAATTATAATAAGTGATAAAAATAAATTTTTAACAGATTAGCGTATGATGAATTAAAGACTGCACTGCAATCGAAACTGCATTAAGTACCCCTTTGCACTTGTTCCTTCCTTTCACTGCCTGTGCATACGACCCTGCACATAGTCAACCTTCTTGTTTTTCTGTGCGTTTTCCGTCTTTCCTCATACATAATGTGAATCAAGATCTTTGTATTTGTCTTGAAAAATGAGTAGTAACAGGATCATCCACGTTATTTCTAATGAAGCATAAGAAGAAATATTTTTGATATGTGCACTTTTGATATAAATGTGGTAATCACCGCAGAGGAATGAAGGATAAGATCACATTAACAGGCAATTAATGGCTATTATTGCGGTAGGTCGACAAACACGTACTTAACTTCAAATAGATGCCGGTGTATTTCTGCGCGAACTATGATGACCAGTTGCATTTTGTGTTTTGTTTTTGCCTCTTTTAAACAAACCGCATCCACGCCGGGATGCTATGGTATTCCAGCACATAGTTCTCTCCTGAGTGCATCGGACACAATGAACCCTGCTCTTGACTAAACTTTGCCTACTACAGAAATCAACAGCGTCTCGATAATTTGTTCCCTTGAAATGTCTAGCAAATTTGCTGAAGATTCTGAGTTATATTAGGAGGTCCCCGGTTCGAATCTTGCCTGGCACACCAAGTATCCTGACTGAAAGTTTTCATTGTTTTCCGTAGTCTCACTAGGCAAATATCGTTTTCAAACACGGCAACTCCGCCTCCTTCTGTATGGTTACCAGTTCATTTTTACATCTCTCTCAAGGCTACTTTTCAGCATACGAGTATGAAACAGTCTGCTCCTAGGGTACAGCGTTTCAAAACAAAACTTGGCCCTATAATAAGAAGCCGATTGCAAACTGCAGACTGCTTCTGCCTGTCAGAACCAAAATTAAAATTTACTATTAACCTCTGCAATGTTTGGTGCTCGATTTTATATTGAACTCATCCGACCAATGGGATGTGGTTTCACCACTTGTCGGGTGTTACACCCAAGTTTACTGCTTCAGAAACAGTTATTAGACTAAGATGCACCACCTTCAGAGGTTTTACGTACGCTTAACACACTAGAACCACTGTGGTCACTATATGCACCACCCGCTTTAACATACTAAAACCCTGTACTCTGCCCACATAGTGTATTTGTATGTTTCGTATGTTTCTTACAGTAAACAGCGTTTGTTTTCCTAAACAGAATTAACCGGTTGATCTTTGTAGGGGAGACAGTAATGAGTTTCCTGTAAGGTACCTTTGCCGTTGTTGTGTACAACTGTTTGGTGCTCATCCAAAGTATGCACATTAAAAATGTGTAAAAGGAAACGTGTAAGCTTTTCTTTTTCAAATAAAGCAACAGCCAGATAGGGACTAACGTTAGGGTTCGCGTATTTAATGACGCACTGGCTAGAAGTCAGTTTGCATCCGGAAGGTCCTGCGACCGGCCAACTCGATGAAGGTTTTCCGTGGTTTTCCTCGATCCTAGAGCAAATGCTGAGTTGATACCCTGATTCCACGTTGCACTGCATGCTTCACATGCTGCCTTCGTGAGATGCTGAGGCTCCCACATTTTTTAGACAATCGGCTCATACACGGCGGTGAGGTTGTCAGCCTTATGCGCCGGCCGCCCTTTATCCCCCGAGAATATTCTTGGTACTCGTTTCTGTTGGAGGCTGAGTCAACCCCACGGTCATAGTGTGGCTGGAAGGATTAGGTCAACTGAAAGCTGCGGTCCTATTGGTAATGTAAAAATTTCGCCCTAATGTAGCCCTCCCAATGTTAGATCAAATTTCATTAATGCAGCCCTTCAAATGTCATAAAATTAATTCCGATCATATTCATTAACTCTACCAGGACAAGAGGGCTCTGCCTGGGAACCTTCAAAACCGAAAATGTAGTTTCTTGGGAGGTAGTGAGAGACAATATATTTTGCGGGGGGGGCAAAATGTAGTCCCCCCCCCCCCCCATTCTTTAAAGATAAACGCTACACTGTAGTGCACGGATTCAGAAGATTGTCGTGTTCTTTTATATAAATGTTGCTCAGTTCGTCATGAAAACTGTCTTTACTCCTAAAGGCAATTGTTCGGAAGGTGTTAACATTGCAGTTCCTTACACACGAGGCTGGCTATTAATATAGAAATAACACCATTCTTTATTTTGCAGCGGTTTCTGTTACTTGTTCGAGTATGCATTAGTCTAGCAAGCAGGTTTCCTTCTTCCTGTCGGGGAATGTTGGGACTCACGGTGTCATAAAATGAAATGGATTTTCGTAAGTGGAAATCAGAAAGTACCAGAAACTTAACTCATTTAAGTAATAGAATAATCAAGACTAGTGTCATAATATAGAGTGTATTATTATCCGTGTTCATATTTCCAAACGAAGCACTGCATTTTATAATCTTGTATGTTAAGCAATGTAACAGATTTCTTGGAACACATCAATAGAATTATATTATTTGTTGTGTCATTCAGTAATCAGAACAATGCAGTGTAAGCTAGCACGGACTCATTCTGCAAGTTAGTAGGACAAAGAGGTATGAAAGATGTTGCATTGCTTAAATAAGCTTTATGAAGATGTATCCTACATTGGTAAAGCATCAGGTTCTTAATATAGAACAAGGAAACACTGATGCACGGTACAGTATTCCTCTTAAGCAACATTCTGAACTTCATTCTTTCCCCTTTAACTGAGTCATCTGATGTTTGCATATGGATCTCTGTGATAAGATTATATGTACAGATATGTTAGGTAATGTTTATTATTATTCAGTCGACGCAATTCTGGTGTAAACGCATCATCCGTTTGCATGTACTACATGTTTCGGCCTATTGCGGCCATCAGGTACACCCTTCCTCTGTATGCTATACCTCCCTACAATGGTCAGTGTTTACACATTGGGAGTGTATTGTACAGCTATATTGTTTATGTATTGCTCGTATGTTATAAAACGTATTAGAACTAAAATTTAAATTTTAAAGAAATATTAACATTCTGGTTGGAATTAAAATCGCGTTATTGGGTTGCAAGGTATGTATTTCTCCTTTTGCTTTACGTTTTGATGTCCCTTTTGTGTTGACAAATGTTTTGGTGATTTTTATCGTGGGAGTCTTTCTATGATCTTATGTTGATGCTGTGGTTGTATGTTGGTGTACGGGTGTAAGATGTCCGTAGGCCAACATATAACCACAACATCAACAACAGATCACAGGAAGAATCCCACGAAAAGAAAACAACGCGCATTGGCGAACATCACCTAAATATCTGGCAACAAAGAAAAGTGGGCACGACAGCATAAAGCAAAAATAGACATACATACCTTTCAACACATAACTTTTAATTCCGATTAGAATATGTTACAATATTTAAAAAAATTTAAATTTTAATATTTAATAAATTCTATGACAAGGGCAATACATAAACAATATAAACGCACTCCCAATGTGTAAACACTGGCTAATGTAGGGTGGTGTAGCTGATGGAAGGAAGGAGTATTGTAATAGCTCTGTGTACCTGATGATGGCCGCAATAGGCCGAAACGTGTAGTACGTGCAAACGCATGGTGCTTTTATACCAGAATTGCGTCGACTGAATAATAATAAATATTGTCTAACACACAATATGTGCGTAATATTTATGATATGTTAGATATTTAAAGTTACAGGTTATAACTCTGAAGGAATAGAATTCCTTCTTCAGAATCTTACTGACTGGCTGCTTATAATGTACGAATATATGTGTGTTACTACATAAATTATGGACACGAATATGACAAGACAGTAACTGGCTGAGTTCCATGAAACCTATATAAACAACTTAATATCGTAACCTTAATTCCAGGTTAAAGGAGGTGGTACATATATTAACCACTAGGCTTTAAAATTTTAATATAGCCCTAATTTTGTGGCATAAATTCCTCTTTAAATTGCATTTTTACATTAGTGTATAGGAAGCTAATAACTTGTATTTTCTTACAGTTCACTTCGTTATGTTACATTACGTTTGCCCTTGGTCAGTAAGAACCGTCCTTTTCCGCTTGGCTGATCTTACATACTGGAAGCAAGTAGCTGCTTTTTAATTCACTTATCAGTACCATTATGACCGCGTGAGAATTTCTGAAGAGAGTAGAGCACCGTTGGTATCAGTGTAGGATGCTGAATACTATATGACAAAGCTTTGAAAAGTTCAAGGATGTGTAATTTTTATTGCTGAATTTATTTAAAAAAAAACTAGGAGGTAAAACTGCACACATCGGGGTAAATATATTTTAATTTGTCTGCGGTAACTGATAAACAGTTCGCAAGTTAGCATTAGGAACTTATGTGCTGGGTGACTCACAGTAACCTTAACTTCTATAGTGGGATTCGAATAGGATGGCGGATGGCTGTTACGTGGGCAGCAGAAAGGGTTTTCGCGTGGTGATAGTTCAGGCAGTCCGCGTCAGTCACTCTCCAATCTCACAATATACAATTTCACGTTTTCTTGTAACCTCTGCTGTAAAATCAGCGCTGTGTTTTATTTGATTTTGTTTATTGTCGTGTTGTTATGCTTTTGAAGAGTACAAAAGTGTTTTATTTTGCATTGACAAGCTAGATATTTGGTTCGTTAATTGTTATTTATGTATATTTACTCTTTCCTATGCACGGTGTTGCCAGTTCACAAGAACAAACTGCTTATCCATAGCACCGCTGTGCATGACAGAAAGTTCAATCGGAAAATCTCGTAACATGACCACTTTGTAGCTCTCTCTCTCTCTCCCTCCCTCTCTATCTTTTTTTTTTTTTGCGTCACGAGCAAGATTCAAGAAGCCAAACTACGAGTTTCCTAGGGATGCATTTTGGAATAATAAAAAGTAAAGTTCCTGGTCATAGTTAAGCATCACACAGTGAAGGCGTATGTGATATGGAGGGGCAGCTCCCTGTTTTCAACCTTGGCAGAAGATGGAGGCCGTCATCTTTACGCCTCGGCCTCTTTGTCCTCAGGGGAGAGATTCCCCGGTGCCTACTATACTGGAGGTTAAATAGGCCCAGAGCCCATCTGGACATGGCGATGGAGAGATCTCCCAGGCAGAAATCGAACACAGAATATCCGATCGTCTAGTCCATAGCCTAATCTCCGAAATGAGCCATGGTGGGATATAAATTGGCTAGTTTTAGTAGACCACGACCGCTTCCCACATCTTTTCGAATTATCATTTGCAGTCGGCCTCCCATTCTCGTGTAGGCCCTAACCTATGCAGCTGAGAAACGTTCGTTAAATAAACTTAGAAACAAGAAGCAAACTCGAAAGTAGTAATATGTATGTTGGAGACTAGCCTGATAGAAATATCAGAACATTAAATTTCACTGGTTCCATTGACTTCAGCTGATTTTGAAACCAAAACTCAGTTCGGATTTATGAGTTAGTGGAATTTTTTTTATCGTATGGTATTCCGAAAAATAACATTTCGGGTATTGGATGTATTTCCACCCGCTGGTGAAAAGGCCTTTGCTCGTTTGAGTACGTTAGAAAGAAATAAATTCAATCATCACTAGAATACTCGTAGATGCCTCTCCACATTTTCACTTGAGGACGGAAACAAATCCAGTTTCCGAAATGTATTCTTTCGGCATATTAGACGATGGATAACTCGTTAACCTAAGGTGTAATGTACCATATTGAAAGCCCTAAAAATTGACAGAAATCATTCATACAGTGTGTCCTAAAAGGAAAGGTCATTATTCTGGGAGGTCATAGTATCGGCCATTCTAAGCAAAGAAGTAAATACACATACACACGTGTCCTATTGCGAACGGTTTCCGAGATAGAGCTATTTTTACTGTACAGTTCCAAAATTGTTGATAAAGAGATATTACATACTGTTTCTAATACGGGTGTTTACTGTTCAAGTGACAAAGATGGTACAGTTGACCTAATATGATATATTTTCGAAAATTTCACTGTCAACATCAATGCATTTTGCAACTTGTGTGAGGACATGGCGTGTTGATCGTCTGAACAATGTACTATACCGTGAAATGGCTCTATCTCGGAAACCATTCGGAATAGGACACATGTGCATATATACTCTTTTTGTTTAGAATGATCGATGCTATAACCTCCCAGAATACTGACCTTTCCACCTGGGACATTCTGTATAGAGCAAAAGCCGATGATGTCCACACTTGCCAACACCGCGTTACGCGCTCACAAAAGTCAGCTGAGGTAGCAAACAGAAAGTCTGAGCTCTTATTGAACTTCTCAGGAAATTGTGATTTATTCTTAAACGACAACAACAACAGAGGTAGGCTAATGGCTTTCCCATTCTCCACGCGCCAGGATTTTAACGGCGGTAGTTATAAAATTATTGCTGATGGTTTTCGTGTTTTCCTTATATCCCCCTTTCTACAGTGGGTTGTCCATTGGTTTATCATGCAAAATAACAGATCCATTATTGGCATCGTAAAATGCGTGCGGTCTTGGAGCTGGATCTGCGGTCAACGTGGTAGATACACGTAATTATCCCGTCCCTGGCGACTCAGCGCAAGAGTGACATAACACAACCATGGCAATTCAGGTTTACAACAGAAAGATAATCAGTATTATTGGTTCAGTGAATTACAGTAAATCCTCGATTTAAGGGATCCAGATTTAACGGACAAAATTCTTCTCTACTTCCCCGTTATTCTGCGGTTGATCGACTAATCTGATCCTGAATTTGAGCCGTATCACTTTCACTTCCAGATGTCAGAGAGAGTATTGTTCGGAAGCATCAAACTTCCTGAAATCGGATGCTCTCTTGAAGACAATTAGCCGACCAAAACCTGTGTCACTTCAGCCTAGCACCTCAGCAAATGACGTTAATCTGTCGCCCAGACTGAAAATGGAGCATGGAAAAGGAGTAAAGCGATTTCTCTTCGGAATATACTACATAATGTTCTTTTGTCAAAAGAGAGACAAGTAGTTTATTGTTATTTCTTACTATTTTCTAATGCATGATTACTAACTTCGCCGACAAGCGGTGATCGCTCGGTCGGTATAGTTTGCTTGTGGATTCAGGCCACGGGGTTTTCTTTTCGTTTTTGATATGTAATAGCGAAATTTGTCGTTTTTCGAGTAAATAAGGATTGCATAAAAAGTAAAGTCCCTGTGCTTAGCCAATTAAGCATTACGCCATGTTACATACTTTCCAGTTCACCGTTGCACACGCACTAGGATTCTCTGTCTTCCACTAGTCATCTCCTAGCAAAGGATCTCCACACAAACTGTCACTTCAAATCACTACAAATATTATACATAATTAAAGTCTTCAAATCACACTTTAAATCTTCACAGATCTTCTACGAACTTCTCGTTGCTGTTAGTTAAACACACTCAGATACTCCCCAATACTCCCAAATACTGAAATCTGCTCTGTCTCTAACTGTCGTTATGTAAATACTCGTAGACTTGAAAGGATTGTGACGATGGTGTATGCTGTACAGGACTATTGGGCTTATTTTGGACTCCTATATACCAGACGATGGATAGAGTCCAAAATAAGTCAAAGTCAGTCACATTGAGACTGATGGCCAGTCAGTCTGTCTTGGTGTCGAGCCCCGGCTGGGGCTCATGACCAGATTTCTTTTTCCTTATATGAAAGTTACTGTCCTGTCCATTTGGGGCGCCCTCTCTGACGAGAGGTCGGGTCTGTCATTTGTCAGTCATAGTCCGTATTAGTAAGTCCATTGTCAGTATTTACTTATATTTACAAATTTAATCTTAATTCCTATTTCTATGTACAATATATACAAAGCCTCTGTCAGTCCAGGCTCAGTACAGCAGATCATGCCCTATCATTAATAGTTCCTGCTACAACAGCAGTCTAGTTACTTGAACGGTCGTATGCCTGACCGCCGCCAAGTTTAAGCCTCTTATACTTTCTGTGTCGTGTTTCTCCTTGTCCAATATTGCGAACATTTTCGTTATCATGATTTTGTATGACTTCCGCTTGTTGCCTGCATAATTTTTTATATAATCATATACGTACGGAATTTTGAAAGCCATGTGTAAATCGCGAACCAGTGTGTGCCTTGGAAAATTGCCAATGGTGCGGAGAACCTTGTTTTGTAGGCGCTGCAATTTCAATAGACGGGTATCTGCCGCGAATCCAAAATAAGCCTAATAGCTCTGTCGTTATATAGTTTCCGCAATGACCACGCAGAAAACAGCCTATACTGTTGGAACGTGTTTACCGAGCGATTGCATAGCAACGGTCCAGGCACGGACTCCATATAAAACGCTGCACTCCCATTGGTGCCTTTCGTGTATACGGTCGCGAGGTGCTTAACGGTCCGTTACTTAGCAACGCTGTGTCCATCCACGTTACAATATGATCTCTCCTTTAAGGTAAACATGGGTTGAAGGCGTTTGAGAACGAAGTTCGAAGGACATGTGGGAGCCACCCACATTAAATCAAACGCTAGCCAGTTAACGCGGGCCACGGCAGTTACAACGCCCACTGGTTCATTCACCTCCTAGCGATAACGTACCTCCGACACGCTAGTCGCGAATCACAGTCTAAGAACCATCCGTTGCTAAGCAACGGCCGGGCAAAGACGTTTCAGCGGAGACAGATTCTGTGGTAAACAGCCATTTACTAGGTAAAGCCTACAACAATACATGAGAACAGTAGACTTCTATTTTTAGGCAATGTTTCCTGTACGCGGAAGATACAGCGAGAAAGAGACGCCGAGAAGACAGTACAGAATTGGAGGAATTTATATAGTCCAAAGCGCTACTAAGCAACGACTAACGAATGCACAACAGACTGGAATATTGGGAGTGTGTTCTAGTTGTTGTAAGAAGCTTGTCTGTATATTTATCTTGGCAACAGTAAATATTATAGAAGTTTATTATGTGGTTGTCTCCTCAAGCATCGATAATCCTAGACTTAACAGTGACGAAGTAATGGGAGGATGAAGCAAATTGCGTAATGAGTAGATGTATTAATTTTTACTTTTCACCAACTGTTAATCATATGATAGATAAATTCAAACAAAACGAGATGACCGAAACATGAGGTTAAAAATGCTTACAAAATTTTAGTCGGAAACCCTACAGGGAAGAGGTTCGCTTGGAAGACCTAGACATGGAAGTATCGCCTAGATTCGACTACCTTAGGATAGGTTACATTGGAAGGCTGCTTTGAAGACACTAATGAATCACCGGAAATTTCTTGACCAGCGGAGCGACTGTCAGCTTCTTAAGTCTGCGCCTTTCTTCTAGTAATGGGGAGACTGTCGACGCGCCTATGTGCAAACCATCTCTGACGTTTGCATTTGCTGTCAGACCACACGGTCTGTGTTTCACAACTGACCCGTCACGCTTCGGACGGCTGATGCCTGCTTAATTCAAGCTGATTACCTGTGACGTCTTTATTTATTGCTTCTTGCTTCACGGCGCTTTCAGCACCGACATGACATGACATGACTGATGAATGTGAAAGGATTCGGAAGGAAAGGGGCATGGTCTAATTACGGTACTATCCCGCGATTTCCCTGCAGGCGTTGAATAAAACCGCAGGAACCCTCAGTGAGGATAGCAAGTGTCCCGGCTGAGACTAGGAACAGAGTACTTTCCCAATTCAACCCTAGGGCTCTGCCGCTACGTCTACATGCTCCATTTTTAACTTTTTTCAAATTTTTATATTTTGTACGTTAACCGTTACGTAATACGTACATTACAAGATCAACATGCAGCAGAGATCATTTCGAGAAGCTGATAGCCATTCAAATTCCCCACCTTATATGGAATCCGAAGATTGGTAACAGTACACAGCAGCTCCGATCTGAGTTAGTCAAATTTACACATTAACACTGCAATTCAATATGATTCGTGTTAATATTGTGACATGACGGCAGAAAGCAGGAATAATATAACAAGAAGAGGCGGCCTTTGTTAGGGAGCTGCGCGGTAAACACGTTTCCTCTGCAGCGAATGAATACGTTTCCGTGGCAACGAATGAATGCGAAACAATAGAGATACTGTTGGAGACAGTGTTTCCTATGAAGTGTCGCATTCGAAGATGGCAAGAAAGGAATTAAGACTTTATTTGTGACGAACATTTACATTTTTATTTATATAGATTTGAAGTTACAGTGAGACTGTTGCACGTAGTGGTTACTAGAGAGCATCACGGTCACTTGTAATTACGAATCATAAACGTTCAGCATCGCCGATGCACCAGAGAAGAAGGAAAATGCATGACAGAAATCGGTTACAATTTCTTTTACTCGGTACTGAATTATTTTCATTTTTAATTATTAGTACAGTCGTCCATTAAGGACATGTAACATTTTCTGATGATGATTTCACAATAACCTAGGCTATACACATCGTAAAGTACTGTAATAATTTTATATAATAATTATATACAAGAAAGCAGTCTTTTGGGATTTGGCACCGTGTATAAGTGGTGTTAACCGACGTTTCGGAGGAACGTATCGCCTCCATCTTCAGGGTAGAAGAACATATAAGAATTCTGCAAGCGACGAGACCCTGAGAACCGGTAATAGCTTTTACCGGTTCTCACGGTCTCGTCGCTTGCAGAATACGTTCCTCCGAAACGTCGGTTAACACCACTTATACACGGTGCCAAATCCCAAAAGACTGCTTTCT
>NW_019727389.1:1503667-1646541 GCF_002891405.2 Cryptotermes secundus | reverse complement strand
ACTAATGCCATATTTGAATTCAGGGCATCAAATTCATATGAAATCAGCTCCAAATACCCCGGCACCAAAACAGCTGTTGGCCTGTGTTATCTATATAAATATATTACAATGTATCTGTTTTTTAAAGTAGAAAATGATGTCGATTCGTTGTTAATTTAATGACACTCTTTGCCAGTTCCGAGTTGATGAACACGTGGATCTATACCTCCGCTCCAAATAAGTGTTTTTGGCGCCATATTTCATTATGCACGACTTCACCTTTACTTTCTAAAT
This sequence comes from Cryptotermes secundus, assembly GCF_002891405.2. NCBI lineage: Eukaryota > Metazoa > Arthropoda > Insecta > Blattodea > Kalotermitidae > Cryptotermes > Cryptotermes secundus. Next base: position 1,646,268 of record NW_019727389.1, on the reverse strand, counting down.
TTAATTGGTTGTATAGTGTCGAAAGATAAGCCAAGTTGCCAGTTGGGTAGGGTCTAGGATAACGTAGTTGCAGCATATTTTCAGATAATAACAGTTTTTTTATTTTGCAAAATGACGAAAGAGTTAGTGGTGCCCATCTCCTGGCCAAAATTTTAAACTGGGATATTCCTAACCGAAAGAAATTTTAACCACTACACCGATACGCGAGGTACGGAGGTAATATTTCATAAGGAGGAAGTTTGTAATTACAAGACCACTCACTTCCAACTAGTTCCGAGGTCAAGAAAATTTTGATCTATACGTCTACTTCCCCACACGCCTTCATGGCGTAGTGCTTAATTAGTTAAGCACAGGGAGAACTTTTCACCGAGTACTTTTATAAGGCGGGTGCGCTCGTAGATCTGCCACTGGCGAGAAGTTACATTAGATCTAATGTAAGAAGAACATGTTGCTAAGGATTCGATCGTGTTGAGTGCCATGTGCAGCGGTGGTTCTGTCACCGGAGAGGCAGTTAACCGTTTCATGAAACGGACACGCGCGCATGACAGACTTGCCTTGTATGAATGAAGAGGCGCCGCTGTGTGTGGCATTGTGATAGGTCGTGGGAGCGGTGTCATTGAGAAACACACCGCGTGTCGATGAATCAGTGCGCCGTACCTATCACCCCTTCGGGCAGGGTGTCGGGCCCCCCTCCCGCCGAAGTGTACGTCGTAGCTGTTATTTCAGTGGCGCGTCTCAGGGTGCTGTTGAAGGAATTCGCCAAGATACTGACAGTAGCTGAAAGTATATTTATTTATCGTGAGGTAATTTAGTTGCGTTTTCAGTAGCTCGCGCTATATAACGTCGAATTGTTGGATGATTAATTAATAATGAATTTGAATTTTTTTTGGGGGGGGGGAAGCGGTCGTAACCTAATTCGAGATAATATCCCGGCATTAACCTAGGACTGAGGAAAATCGAGATAAGCTTGTCACGATAGCCAGTCTCTGGACCAATGTTTGAAACATGGACTTCATTAAAACAAGCGGGAGTGCTTAACCACGACGTTCAGGTGCGAACGTATTGAAAGAGTCGCGGACGTCCGACAAGGGATGGTCCTTCAGATTAGTATAGGCGGCGACTGCATGTTTGGAAATGTTAACTGAGGTCTCGTAATTGTACGGATTCTTTAGAACGACCTAAACATGGAAAATTGTCTCGGGATGGGAACTTGTGGTGGGCTGATGTGAATACGGATTCTATATATTGCAGGCCATTCATTGACCATCTGCGCAACTATTGGCTTCTGAACAAGGACCCTGCGCGACTGAGTTTAGTTAGGTCATTTGTACACCTCAGAATGACTAGGATAACTCGACCACTGAAGTCACTAATACAGACTGGAGGAACCTTGATCGATTACCGGCATAGGCAGGAATTTGTCTCTTTGTCACTCTGTCTAGACCAGTCTGAAGCCTACCCCGTTTTGTAAGAAACAGATGTGCATGGTTCTCTTTCCCGCTTAAAGTTGTTGAAAGGTGAAGATGACCACTCACTGATGTACGTGTATATAAACCTTCGCTTCTACTTCCACTCCCTTGATGCTTCTGCATGGCTCATCGTATAGGCACAGGGGCAACGTTCTGCAGGTCCAAAATCAAAATGATTGGTGTCCTGATACTCATATTATTTTTTTATTACTAGTGGGGTGGGACTAAGTCCCGTGTACTGCGGCCACTTCTGGCCTATTGTACCAGCCCCAGATGATAGGTGAGGGTGATTGTGGAGCAATTGGTGGAATGAAGATTGGCAGGGGAAACCGAAGTACTCGGAGAAAACCTGCTCCAGCGCCACTTTGTCCACCACAAATCGCACTTGACCAGACCCGGGATCGAACCCGGGTCGCCGCGGTGGGAAGCCAGCGACTAACCGCTTGAGCTATGGCGCGGCCTTGATACTCATATAACTGGTTTGCTTAGTCATTCGTGGTTCGTTTACATCTCAACCATTTAGCATCGTTCCAGTGTTTGCTTGCACCCGAAGTAAAGATATGGCGCATCCTTGCGCTGTAAACAGGCCTGCTAATTTGTGGGCAACCGATGGAGGAAAATAATCGCAGTTTGGGGGCAGGGGTGGAGCTTCGCAAAGGCGAAGTGTGTCCCATTGTCTGGGAACTGGACAGTTCAGGGTAAGAGCGTCTGCTGCACCGTTAGAGAACCCCAAACAGGGAATCTCTGCATCTGTTTGCTATGTAAGGAATGTTCTGTAGCAGCCAACTGGCTACTTAGAACTTGACGTTCCTGTATTATGCTTCATCCGCTTTTCTTTCGGAGATGTGGAACTTAGAAAGGAAATATATAGGGGCTTCCCTCTTGTCCTACAATTTGAACATACTCTGTGGTATCTGTATCATCTTGGGCTTCCTTACGGAATTGGAGCACGTTGAAATAGGCAACTTCTTCGACACCGGTGATAGGCGGGTAAGTCTGCTAGATCCGTAAAGGCGTGTAACAGTACTGTCGCTATATAAAGTGAAAATTCGCAGTCATGAGGTCATCTCCCGGAGAACTGGTCCGAAAGAGCAAAGCGTGTTGATTCATACGCATTACTATTACAGGAAACACATATATTTAAAAACAAATCAAGAACTACAAAACACCCAAAAGTTTTGGCCAACAGGTCTCATCCGAAGCAGAGTTAGGTGTAATATTTCTCTCAATTCAGTATCATTCTGTTTCATGATACAGCTTTACGTGACTGGTATATTTTTTTAGCAAAGTTGTATCACCAGAATCGTTTTAATTATCGTAGGGTGGTCTTATGAGCGGAGCCCCGTGGGACAGGGAACCAAGAATCACTGAGTTTGGCTGTCCGCACAGAAAGACGAGGCCCCTCTTCTTCAATGAGCGGAGGAGTCTGTCTTTTTGTGCTGACAGCCAAACTGTTGCTGGCCCTAGCCAGCACATTGAGCCATTCATGGCTCCTGATCGGAGGCAGGAATGACTGTGCTGCCGAAACCATCAACAATTTAACCACCCGACCAACCGTCGAGCTGAAAATCCATGGAAGTAGCGATCGTGGCCTATTTCAGAATCATCATTCCGGCAGTTGTGTAGACGTATTGTGAGAAATCAATAAAAGAACCAAGAGAGCCTGTGATCCCGCTGAGATTTCAATTCGTGACCTTCTTAATACGGATTAGACTTATCACTTGGCGCAGGTCTGTTGCAGATTTATAGACATTCGTCATTTAAACCAAAACGTGTCTGTTCAGCGAACCATTAGGGTCTCGAACAGTAGGCCTACTGCTGTTGCTGCTTGCAGTTACAGTCGGTTGAGAGTTATAGTTACTAAAGAAAACATGAAAATTGGTATCTCGCATGAAAGCAAGAATATTGTCACGATTTGGGGTAACTTCAGATTTATAAGACGGGTTCTGGATTTGGTGAGTGGATTTGTTGACGCTTTATAGATTCACAACTCGGGATTACAGGCAGTACAGTGCTATCGCTGATCTACACACATTGCAGTTCACATTTACACGCATTAGGTTTCTCAGTCTTCACTAGTCGAATCCTGGCAACGGATTTATAACAGTTTCATTGTAACTTCAAATCATAGTCTAATTCATTTCTTGCCATTATGCTGCAACTACCAATTCCGAAGACTCGACTCAATTAAATTTCTCTGCTCACAACCTCATATCCTGTCAGTCTGGCCTCTAGAAACTCGGCTAACTCTTCTCAACTGAACCCTTCTTTATAACCACCTTGCACGGACCACGCAGAAAACACAGCTACTCTGTTGTTGGGAAGGCATGTTCACAGCGCCGTTGCATAGAAACGGAGTTTACTCGATTGTTGCTAGTGTATTCGTTGCCGCGGGAATGTGTTTACCGAGTTGTTACGTAGCAATGAACGTCTATTCTGACTTCACTATTCCGGCTTTCAGGCGTCACATCACAGTAATATTATAGAAGGTGCCGTGAGTTCCAAAGTGGAAGAGGATGAGCAATGGAGCGGTAGTTACGTCAAGTAGTGGTCGGCCAGGATATGACAAAGTTTGTTTGCTATGCAAGAAACGTCACGGTACTTACAAGGGCCTACTGGTGTTCGGGGGGAATGCACCTGTACGGCGGTAGGAGAGGAGGGAACGCTACTCGCTACTTATTAATCTTTGATCACTCAGACCTTGTCCAGAGTGTACCAGGGGCTTCTCTGGATATACAGCGACCGTGTAGCCTGGTAGATATTTGTAACTTTTCGGAGGAACCCTATGGCGTGCCATACCAGAAGACACCCCAAATACAAAGACACCGACGTGAGAACCCCAGATGTCACATACATTGCATTTATATATGTACATTTATTTGATAATGCCTCTCCATCAACGTATCTTAATTTCGATTGTTGCAGGATTCAGCGAGGCCCTTGTGGTGTGTGTGTGTTTTCTGACTATCATTCGTGTACCGACGGCCATGTCTGCCCCCGCATCTCGTCGCAACAGTCTCGAATTCGAGCGCATGAATTCTCACCCCAAGTGGATCAACCCTTGCGGAATCAGAGCTAGCGATGATTTCGACAGTGAGCTGGACGGCGTTCCACGTCTCAACGACAATGAACTGCTGTCTTCGATCATCGTGTCAGCCAAGAACACACTAATGCACGCAGAACGCTTCAAGGAGAACTATGTGAGTACACCATGTCTCAATTTTACTTTGAGAGGGCTAGCGTTTATTTCTTATCGGCATTACAGCCTCATCAGGGGCTGAGCAGAAAAAACGAGTACGCTGTATATGCGTTCTGACAAAGGATCAATCGCAGGGTAGTGCATGTGGGATTTAGGGTGGACAAAGGTTTTCCTCCCAGTACTTAGGTGTTCCATTCCCTTGTCTGTCTTCCATGGCTGGCTCAGTGGGCCCGTTTGCAGCGTTCAGCTTGTCACCTCTAAACAAATCATNTCTTCTCCCCTCCCCTGAGGATGGAAACAGATCCAGTTTCCGAAACGCTGTTTTTTATAGTTTCTAGAATACCGGGCGGTGGACAAAGTCCAAAAACCCAGGAATTCTGAGTATTATACACCCTCGTTAGAACCGTTTAGAATCTAAAAGTAGGAATGTTCAAAGTTTTGAAAGTACGGTGGAAAATTTTTGATGAAGAAACAATTAATATAAATGATTAGGCCTAATATGTCATTACACTTTCACAGTGCATATTGTAATTATTCACCAGCCATCATCATAACACCTTATTCAATGTGGATGTCGTTTTGTTATTCTGTTTCCCTTAAAATGCCTTAGAGGGATCTATCATAGAATACTTGGGTAGATTTTAACTGAACGAAACCACACATTTTGCCTCGAAACTGCCCCAATGTTTATCTTGGTTAAGACAGGGTTAATTAAGCCTGTTACTAAGATACTTTCACTTATAAGACGTGGTTTCGGATTGCATGATTGGATTTATTGATCATTCTTTGTGCAGTCACTCGTAGTCATAATAAATTACAACTCACAATAAATCCTCGGCCGAAACCTTCTTCCATTACTGCCTAGGGCTCACTCAGTTCTGACTGAACGACTACTCTACTGAACTCCTGGAGTCAAAGTCATTCACTCTAATATAGCCTTGGGGCGGACCCATAGAAAACACGTCCAATGCTTAGCAATTGACGCCTACTATTGTCGCGTGTTGTTGTAGACTTCACCTAACAACGGACTGTTTTCCCAGAATCTGTCTCCGCTGGAATGTATTTATCGAGCCGTTGCCTAGCAGTGGGTCTGTACGTCACAGTACGTTGACCTCCAGTGGTATAATCATATCAGTTTTCATGAAAGTCGCATTAATGTTGAGATCCGCAACTTAAGACGGGGGGTTGAGGGGGCACAGTGACATGTAGCTAGAAGGAAGAACCCTGTTCCTTTGGAGGCCCCCCCCCAAAAAAAATAAAGCGTTATGGCCCGAGGACCGACATTCCTGTGGTCCATGTCATCCTCTACTCGCAGTACGCCCTTCAGCAGACGGCTTTCGGTTGGGCTCGAACCAAGGCCAAGACGTGACGTGATAAGAAACAGAAGACAATGAAAGGGATTTCCCTATGAACATATCGTCTGATGTGATCCAGGAGACGAATGAAGGATGAGGAGGAGGAGGGGGGGGGGACACGTTGCAAGAACATCAGACTACAAAGTCCCTGTTATTGGACAGTTATTATACAACAGTAGCACATGTCGCCTGGTTGTCAATGTTTCCGGATGTTTTGAGGTTTAAATTTAACTACGCAACTTTATGTAGCAGTTCTCGAAGCCACAGGTAAGCTTCGAAGTACTTTTGTCCGCTGAACGATTTTTATGCTAAAAGAAGTATGAATTCTTTCTTTCGAGCAATGATTGTGAATTTTATGTGAGAGTGAGTGCGTGTATCTGAGTAACATGGGCGTGAAGAGACAAATTTTCTTGAAGCCTGATATGATGAACCACATTTCTACCGAATATTTCGATCTGTTGGTGAATCGATTCGTGATTCGTATTCACAAGGTTCCGGATTCGAATTCTGGCCCGGAAACCGGCTATCCCAACAGTAATTTTTCGTGACTGTCCTCATTTCCTCCACATTAATGCTCGAATATACCGTTACCACATTTTTTTCGATTTATATCCGTAACCTGCGCAATTGATAATCTAACCATTCCTTCCGTCATGGTGTTTTAACAGTCCTACCAACATTACGGCTAGGTAAGGAAATATGGCAGAATTTCTGCGTTTTTGGACTTTGTCCATCGTCCGGTATTCTAAAAAAAGTTTGGAAACCTGGATCTGTTTTCGTCCTCAGGTGAGAGGGGGTTCTTTTTAATACTGGGTTCAGTGATTGAAGTTAGCCCTTTCTAAGAGACCCAACAGAGTAGGTGTCTTCCCCGCTCACTTGAGAACGGAAACAGTTTCTGAAACACTGAGTTTTCTAGTTTCTAGAATACTGGACGATGGACAAAGTCTAAAAACTCTAATTCTGTGTATTATAAACCATCGTCAGAACCTTTAGAAGTGAATGTCTGTCATTAAGCGAGTGGCTCTAAAGGTTTGAAGGGTTATATAGGCTTCGATGTTAGAAGAGGGTGAAGTTAACCCTGTTCCTGAGCACCAAAACATGTAGGCGTATAGGGGATGAGGTGAAGCCCCTATCATTCTAGACATGGGACTTAGATGGATAATCAGTAGTCAGCTTTACGCTTCTGCTGCTTTAACTCGTGTTAATCAACACTCGCAGCTAAGAAGGGAACACACATCACAAGACACGGTTCACACAGAATATAAGAAAAACGACCCCCATAGTGGAAGAACAACATGCAAGTTTTAATTAAGACACATAAGATGAATAATCTTAACAAGTTTTAGTGTGTGTAAATTTATTATAGTTGACAAATACGCACTTTTTAAATACTTTTTAAATAATGTTATAAAGACATATAAAGGCAAGCAATGCAATAGATGGGCACCTGATGATGTCACTATGCTGCCGAAACATGTGAAGTAACAGGTGAAATTGAGTGCACTACAAGACGGCCACTGTATACATATCATGGATTAAAATCAGTCCAACAGGACGCTAAAATACAACATAAAATTGATTTGAATTTTTTGTAAAGTGTGATAACTAAAAAAAATTGACTCTAGTGATTAGGGCATGGACTGGACGACCGAAAATGTGGGGTTCAGTACCCGGCAAGATAAATTGTTCTTTCTGTTACCGCGTCCAGACTGGCTGTGAGGCCCACATACCCTCCTGTCTAATGGATACCCAGCCAGAGTCTTTTCCCAGGGGTAAAGCTCCGGGAACTGAAGATGTTCTCTCATTTCCATCTAGTGGCGAGGACAAGTATGCCTTGAACTATGCCTTCACTCTCCTACACGTCTCCATAGAGTGCTCACTGATTAAAGACAGACAGGGATAACTTTAAGTTTACCATTTTTATCTCTATCTCTCTTTATTCTTCGCCCTTCTTCCTCCTTCCTTTCTGTCATTTCCCACTTTCTCACTTCATCAGTCTCATTTTCTGTCTTTATTCAGTCACAATTTTACACTCCCAATAATATGGTGTCCGGATCCGAAATCAGAGGCCATGAAATGTGCGGAAAGAAAAATATTTAGTTGCCGGATATGACGACAAAGAAAATGGCGATGTGCTGTATGGTAAGCACAGAGTCCATTCTGCGGTGACAACGAATTGTAGAAGACACCGCCGCGCAGTAGAGCAATTAAAACAGTATACAATAAGGTCCATTACACCCACTCTTAAAAAATTATTTTTCACGTGAAAATGACACACCGATTTTGAAACGACAAGCAATACGTTACCAGTTTATGAAAACAAGTCTCGTTCGTGGCACGCCCGGTGCGGCGGTGTTTATTGCTCCAATAAAGACCCGCATTACACAGGTGTGTGGATGTTCAGCGGCCGCCCACAGCAGTCTTTCGTGACGGCGATTGTGTTGCGTCCGGTGTACACAAGAAAGCCTTAAACAGCCGTCTCGTCCCATGCAGGAGAATTTCACTAACCTGAGACCCCGGGTGCGTTGGCACAAGCAGTGACACTTCGCACTCTAATTCGTAAGGTACCCGATTTGATTCTCGGCGGAGACATCGACTATCCTTAACGAGGTTCTGTATGGTTCTCCACAGTCCCTTCAAGCAACTTCCGGAGTACTACCTTAAATTATGCCATTGTCTCTTCCTTCCACATACTTCCACTCCATCCAGTCGACGCTGTAGTCCAGGTTAGGACAAAACATACGAAACAGTGTAAGAAGGATGAGGCCTACTCAGTTCGGGGTACGCGGAATTTTCAAATGCGTTCTCAGTGATTATGCATTCTTCGTCATTGGTATGTATACTGAACTACATGCCAATTGGCGGCCACGCGGTCTGAGGCATGAACTTATTTTCGCTCGCTCGAACACAGATCGTGGGTTCGTATCCCACTGGAGGCATAGATGCTTGCCTGCGTTTATTATGTTTGTGTTGTTCTGTGTGTAGGTAGTGGCCTTGTGACGGGCTGATCCCCCGTTCATGGAGTCCTACCGACTGTCTAAAGATTAAGAAACTGAAGTGAAAAGAAACGTTTCACGGATGCCCTATGATCCAATTGGGAGCAACAGGAATAGATATAGACAGATATAGATGGATATACTTGTACTCTTCTCCAAGTATAATTAGAATGATCAAGTCAAGGAGGATGAGGTGGGAAGGTCATGTAGCACGAATGAGGGACACGAGGAATGCATATGGGATATTGGTGGTAAAGCCAGAAGGAAAGAGACCACAGAGAAGACAAAGGCGTAGGTGGGTGGACAATATTAGAATGGATCTTAGAGAGATATGGTGGGATGGTATGAATTGGATAGATCTGGCTCAGGATAGAGACCAGTGGAGGGCTCTTGTGAACACGGTAATGAACCTTCGGGTTCCATAAAATGCTGGGAAATTCTTGAGTAGCTGCAGAATTGGCGACTCCTCCAGAAGGTCTCAGCTCCATGAGTAAATAAAAAAAAATAAAGAAATAAAAATAGATGGATAGACAGACAGAGAGACAGGCATGTAAGTCGAGACACTGCTCTCCATCAGGTCGTGAATTCCAAAGCCTACTGCAGCACAAATACCCTTATGAGATGACTTGCTCAAGTCTTAATCTGATTTAAAAAGGGCCGGAGCGAGGACCTTGCCTAAAGCTGCCAGGGAACTTCGTTCTGTAATGTGCGAGTTGGTTCTGGTCCTGTCACAGATGACCCGATGAAGTTCAGAAATTCAACAGAAATGTATATTAGGCCGCGCCATAGCTAAAGCGGTTAGACGCTGGCTTCCCACCGCGGCGGCCCGGGTCTGGTCAACTGGGATTTGTGGTGGACAAAGTGGCGCTGGGGCAGGTTTTCTTCGAGTACTTTGGTTTCCCCTGCCAATCTTCATTCCACCAATTTCTCCACAATCACCTTCACCTATCATCTTGGGCTGGTACTACAATAGGCCAGAAGTGGCCGCAGTACAAGGGACTTAGTCCTACCCCACTAGCTATAAAAAAATGTATATTAATTTTAAAAATCGAGTTCGCTATATTAAAACATACAATAAACCATATGAGTCCACCTTCTGTAACAAACAACTGAAGCACAGAATCCGAAACTGGAGTCTCTGTATAAGCCCTAAGTAAACACGTGTACTGAACTGACTTTCAGATGGATGTACGGAGTATTCACAAGGGATAACATAACCCAGTAGAATTAAACGGAAGTATTGATATAATCCAATTTCACACCTAAGGCTAATTCATATTTAAAGATACTGTCACGATTTAGGGGTGCGTCCCTGACTTATATGAGGGGTTCTGGATCTGATGATTGGATTTGTTGACACTACAGCGCTATCGCTAATCTACTCACTTTACAGTTCTGCGTTACACACGCACTAGGTTTCTCAGTCTTCACTAGTCGTATCCTGGTAACGGATTTTTATCAGTCTTACTTAACATCAAATCACCAATTAAGTCTTCTTTAACCAGCCTAATTCATTTCTTGCCATTATTCTGCGACTTCCAGTTGAATTCCTCTGCTCCCTAGCTCATATCCTGGCAAGCTGGCTTCTCGGAATTCCGACTCGATTCGACTCGACTACATTCTATGTTGCTACTGCCAGATCCAAGTCACATTGCAACTGACGGTCATTCAGCCTGTCTGTCTTGGTATCGAGCCCCGGCTGGGGCTCATAACCAGATTTTTTTCCTTATATGGAAGTTACTCTCCTGTCCATTTAGAGCGCCCTCTCTGACGAGAGTTCGGGTCTGTCATTTGTCAGTCACAGTCTGTGTTAGTAAGTCTATTATTGTCAGTATTTACATATATTTACAAATTTAATCTTAATTCCTATTTCTATGTACAATATATACAAGGCCTCTGTCAATCCAGGCTCAGTACAGCAGATTATGCCCTATTTCTAGTAGTATTCGCTACCACGGCAGTCTAGTCACTTGAACGGTCGTATGCCTGACCGCCGCCAAGTTTAAGCCTCTTATACTTTCTGTTGGTACTGCCAGCTTCGGACCACGCAGAAAATACAGCCTCTCTATTGTTGGGAAAGCGTGTTTATAGCGCCGTTGCTTAGTAACGGAAGGTATTCGATTTTTGCTTACGTATTCGTTGCCGTGGGAATGTGTTTATCGAGTCTTTGCCTAGCAATGAATGTCTCTTCTTTCTTCGCTATTCCTGCTTTCGGGCTTCACACAGCCCACACAGCGAGTACCGAAATTTGATTCCTCAGGTACAAAGCATCCGGGAATTGAGGTCTGGCACTCACCTCCATCAGGTGCTGTAGTACAGGTTACAATGCATCGACCTTAACTTTTCACTTTCCCTCCACGCCTTCAGGACGAGGTGAATGGCCAGAAATATGTCTTCTGCATGTCTGCACGTTGTCCTCTCTGCGGAGAAAATAGGGGTTGGTGTTTGTTTCAGGCCGTGATATTGGTGAATGGCCTCTCTTCTTGTGTTCCCTACCTATAGCTAGCTAGTCCCGTCAATTAAGCTGTGTATTGCACCCTGACTGCGAGGCACGCGTCTTGCATGGACAATGCCAAAGGAAGGAAGGCGCAACGCGGGACGTGAGAGCGTCGAATCACCCTAACTTCCGTTTCACAGTGCATATTGCTATTGGAAATAAGACAAATCACGGTGACACAGGATGTCCGTACTTCCAGTGCCCGTTCTTGAGATATGTCATGTGACCTGTGAACCACTGATGGCGATTCATGTTTCTGGGTGCATAGGCTCGTGTAAGCAAGGTCATGACATGAATTTGGAAAGGAAGTGACGCAGCTTTCCAGGGGCTGCTGGGCGCAGTGAGAGAGCCGGGATAGGTCAGTCGGAATAGAGACTAGATTACGGGCTGGACTATGCGAAGGCTCGGGATTCGACTCCAGGCAGGAGCAAGAGATTTCTCTTTTCTCCATAGGCCCATACCGGCTCGGGGTTCCCCTAGTCTCTTGTGTAGTGGGTATCGGAGAGTCATCATACGAGATAAAGCTGTTGGGCCATGAAACTGACCACTCAGCATCATCTGGTGTCGAGGTTAAGAATGCGTGGACCTACACCGAAACTCAAACTGAGAGCCTTCCATAAGCCTGTGTGGAGCCGGAAATCTAACCACGGTATCGCCATGACCTTTTGACATGCATCAGGTTTCTAATATTCGTCTGGACAGCGGAAAAATACTGTTACGTGTCCGGGGTTCCATGACAGATGATGTGGATTACGGATTTGGGGAAGCGGTTTGTTGGAGAATTACGCCAAGGGGAACTACATACAATTACGACACGCGATAATTATAACACTTCGTAACTACGAACAGTGATCACACTCTATGTTCGCCGACTTCTGTCGCTTCTCCTCTTGCTTCTGTTCTGATCTTGCCTTTCTCCCGGTTATCTCCGTTCTGATCTGATCTGGTTATATCCGGTGTAATCTCCCTGAGGTAGGTTCTTTGCGTACTGAATAGCAGACACCGCCGCGAACATTTCCGTGGTAACCTCCCGTGGTAACCTCTGCTTAAGTACGCGTTACCACGGAAACCCCTCCAGTTCTGTCGTAACTCATGTGTCTAGCCGAGTGTTTCCATGGAAATGCTTATATACTGGTCCCATGGTAAGCCGTTGTCGAGGGAACGTTACTCGTTGCCTAGGAAATCATCCCTGATCTCCTCAACCATTCCTGCTTTCTGGTGGCACGCCACAATACTGTGGGAAGTCCAAAAGAAATAAGTAAAAAGGGACGTGCAGTATAATTCATCATCATCATCATCATCAACAATGGCTCTGCAACCCTTTGTTGGGCCCTGGCCTCTTCTTCAGTTTCATAATCATTTTTACACAGACGGTAGGGCTCCTTGAACGGGGGATCAGCCGTTCGCAAGGCTACTACCTGCACGCAGGACAACACAGAATAAACACACACAATCATCGATACATCTGAACCCACGATCCCGGCGTTCCAGCGAGAGAAGACAGTTCATGCCTTATACCGCTTGCAATATAATTAGTTACATGAAATGTGAAGCTTCCGAGGCCGCTAAATGAAATGCAGTTTTCGTGGACGATCGGCCGCCTCGATACTGAGTAAACATATGACGACCAGGTTTCGAACAGTATGTTGCCTGATTTGTCATTCATTGCAAGACGACGATGACGCAGGCAGCTGTTCAAGGTGTCGGATGTTTTACTCCGTATTGATGCGGCTGATCTGACAAGAACAGTTCGTTGTAGTTATTTAGTTACCTAGATAGGCACAATAGATCACTGTGGTCGCGGTGCAAGGGCCAAGAAGGCCCACCCCTTATACATTCATTCAATATAGTTACTTAGATACTTTGTTACACTAGTATTTAATTAGCGGAAAGTTAGGCGAATTTAATTCTGGTCCATATGGGTCAAGACATTTCGTTCCATTCACGAAATCTACAAATTCATCACCGGTTTTATAGGAACCCACCTCTTTATCCTACCCTGGGCCAGATAAATGCATTCCTCATCATATCCTTTTTTCTTTAAGATACATTTTAACAGCAATCTCGTATCAATGCCAAGGTCGCCCAAGTGATGTCTTCCCAACTAAAATTCTTCGTGCATCTTGCGTCCCTCAACTGGTTCTTCCTACATGCGCCATCCATATCATCCTCAGCGTAATAATAAGTATATCAAATGAATTGTGATGATATTGAATATCAGTATATTAGTAACACCCAGAAGGAAACGGTGAGTGACGGGATTAAGTAGTTCTGTGTTATGGAGTACGCCGTACTACTGATTTTGGGTCCTTTGCATCCTTGTGGAACGCCTGTTAAAATCACTCCGCCCATCTGCCTGTGCACTGAAACTCGATAATTGCTTGAAAGGACTTCAGCAGGAGTTTCACCACAATGTGTTGCCAATTTTAGTTAAAACTGGACAGAAATTACGAATATTTTACTCGTACATGAAGACCTGCATGCTTTTTAGGCGTCACTTTTAAGTGTGGCAGCGAGAAAAATGTTCGAAACAAGAGATGCAAAGTAATTTTTTAATGCTAGTGGGGTGGGACTAAGTCCCTTGTACTGCGGCCACTTCTGGCCTATTGTACCAGCCCCAGATGATAGGCGATGGTGATTGTGGAGCAATTGGTGGAATGAAGATTGGCAAGGGAAACCGAAGTACTCGGAGAAATCTTGCCCCAGCGCCACCTTGTCCACCACAAGTCCAACTTGACCAGACCCGTGATCGAACCCGGGCCGCCGCGGTGGGAAGCCAGCGACTAACCGCTTGAGCTATGGCGCAGCCTGAGATGCAAGATAGTAACATTAAACGCACATTATATGACGAATACATGTTTTTTTTTTGTAAGTTTTGCGGTTTTTGAGATAATTCAACCAAACGGAATGAACGCATCAGAATTGTTGTGCCATGCGTATATTTCTTAGCTTATTTATATCCTTGTCTGTGTCGTCACAGAAAGAAAATTTGGGGCAAAAACGTTACGAAGCCTTAATAAAAGAGCAAACATTTGTCATATGTAGACGAATACCTGGCCTCAATCACGGGGCATGGCTGGTTATAAACCGTGAAAATGGAATTTGCAGTGTTCGTAAAGAGTCAGGTGACCACAGCGGGCGTCAGGCAGTCTGCAATGTCTCATATGTATGCAGGTGCAGATCTGGTTCCAAGGCCGGCCGATTGCAATAGAGAAAAGAGAGAGAGAGAGACTACTTCGGAGCTTATGCTGGTTCACTAGTTACGCCACTGCGACTGGTTTTGAATCGTTTTTGAGGATCCTTCTTGTTCACAAACAGGTTCCAGTAGCACAAAAATCTCATACTGCCAGTGCCTGTACACAACACAGAATAATTCAACTTCCGGGTGGTTTTAGTAACTTTTGTGCTGTTCAAAAATTATTTCGGCTCTCTCTAATGAGAATAAAATTTCGTACTTAACGGGCTACGGTGAAATCAGTGTGATTAAAATTGGCTTGAATTGTTTAATTGTTCTGGCAACTTCATGGCATTGCTTCAGGAGTTGAATTCGGAGATCATTGTGGGTGAAGAGAGATTTGTGATCCATTCGTTTCTCGCATAGCATGCATCAGTGCAGTACAGCAATACACCCGTAACACGGAGACTTTTTCAACTTCAAAAAAATTCCCTGCTATTTTGTTATTTCGCCCAGTCATGAGCCATTTAGTTACAGTTCACATTCTGGGGCCCCTTATAAGGTAACAGGCCGTGGAGGCCCATAGGGTCTTGAGAGGCCGAGGCTACCATGTTTTCTAGACAGATGGTGGTAAGGTCAGCCTTGAGCGCCGGCCGGCCACCCTTTACCCCCGGGAAGATTCCTGATACTCATTTCAGTTAGAGGCTGAGTCGACCCCAGGGCCATAGTGCGGCTGGAAGTATTAGGTCAATTGAAATATCCAATGACCTCACCGGGACTCAAACCCGGGACCTTTCGGCTTGTAGCATGGTGCCTCAACCAACTACGCTACCGCGTGTCTCCCCGTTTTATAAGATCCATTTTAAGGTATCTAATTTAAGTTTTAAAAAAAGATATATTTCCATTATATTTATTGGTAAAGATAGTTACGGTCTATAAGTACACTACCATACTATAATTCTATTAATACGTTTCAGAATAACAAAATGACAGAGATAATGTGTTTATGTGCCCAGCAATAAATATCGCAGCCCACATTACCGTTTGTCGCAGTTGAAATGTAATCTTCCCGCGATGTTTTCTTATCACTGTATAAGAAATTATTATAAGCGAAAATTGTTCATAAAATGTAGATTAACAGATTGCTTTCGTAGATGTGATAAGGTAAAATGAAGAGTCCCTAAATACTATAATGCAGTTACGGTGGAGTGGTTGGCATACCTGCTTCGTATTCGGAAGATCCCTGGTTCACACTAGGCCCGGAATTATTTTGTCATGACTAAGATATTTCCAGGAAAATGTTGGAATACTACGCCCACTTGAAATTAGGCCACGACCGCTTCCATCCACATCCTCTACATTTCACTGTTCACCAGTCATCCGAAACCAGTCTCTATAGCTCAGTCGGTGTAGTAACTAGAATACAGTCTGGATGATTCGGTTCAGGAGTAAGAGATCTATGGATCATCTTGTCCGTGTAAAATGGGTATCGGGTATTCTTCAATCAGGGTAAAGCTCATCACTTGCATCCATCTACTTCCGGGTTTAGGAATGCGTCTTCAGAGCGCTGTGTGCAGTTAAACACAAGGAAACATTACGTTTACCTAATCATCGTGTCATTCAACGCTATAGAATACGCGTGCTTTAAAGCGTCGTTAAATAAACCAAGAAACGTTAAGCAATGCAGTGGGGACCGCAGGACACACATTAAGAACCAGTGGCTTACGTCCAGTGTGGATGTGGAGCGACTGTCGATGTGACAGGTGTTCGGTCACTCGGGCGGTGATTGTTTTGGGAGTGGAGATGTACTGCATTCCAAACCAAGTGGGGTCACACCGGCAGGTTCCAGTCGCCGTGAAAAGGCACTCAAAACAGGCCTCTCTGATCCCAGCCACTGGTCTCAGGAACCACGGCGTGTCGTGCGTTGCCTTTGGAGCATTCATTCATTAAGATCCGTGAGCGCTCAGACAGGCTTCAATTCTCCTCACCATCGTGTCCGGAGCGCTTCCAGATGCCCCCTCAGTTTCCGGCACAGAAGACTCGAAGGCAAACCTAACGTACTCAGCGCATGCGTGATTCCGAGATGTACCATGCAGGGCTTTAGCGATACGCATATGACTTCAGGGCTATATATCGTCGAATAAGTTGGGGAATATGATCGTGAATGGTAAATACATATGAATATGGAAGGAGGCTGTTATGGATTGTGTGGATTCCGTCCTGGTATTAACAAACGAACGAAGTCCATAGAGCTGAGCCCTTCTTGAGAAGTCTCCAGTCGCTCAGCGACTCAAGAATTTCCCAACCCGAGGGTTCAGTACCATGTTCACAAGAGCCCTCTACTGGTCCCTATTCTAATCCAGACGAATCCACTCCATACCGTCATATCATATTTCTCTTAGATCCGTTTTAATATTATCCTTTAACCTACCTCTCAGTCTTCCTAGCGGTTTCTTCTGGCACTCCCACCAAAACCATGTATTTATTCCTCTTCGCCCCATATGTGCTACATGCCCTGCCAGTCTCATCCTCCTTGATTAGACGATTCTGATTTACAAATATGGCGAACAGTACGAAGTTATGAAGCTCCTCGTTATGCGGTACCTCCCTGGTATTAGCTTGGCGAAAGAGGAAGATATAACGAAAAACCGTAGAATAATCAATAATCTGGCTGATGTTTTTGCTGTGGACCTCACAAAATGGGTACCGTGAACTCTTTCCCCGTGGTAAAGCTGCAGGGGCATGAACCTGACCGCACACCTCCATCAAGTGCCGAGGTCAAGAAATGTGGAGTTATACGTCCACACCCCCATACGTCTTCATGGTATAATGCCTAATTAATCAACGCAGGAAGAGCTTTACTTTTCTTTTTGCCTTTATCTCACGAATAGGCTTACAAGTCTCGTTGTACAGCTTCGGGTGACATTAACAGAAAACATGTCTGTTGCCTAGCAATGTATGTATGTTGTCACGTATTGTTGTACGCATTACCTAGCAACGGGCTGTTTACCAACAATCTCTTTCCGCGGGAAGATGTTTATCGAGCCGTTGCCTAGCAATGGGTCTACACGCCACAGTATGTTTGTGTGTATATTCATACCTCAGACAGTGAACAGTGTCCAACATAAAAGCCTGTTTTTATGACGGATCAGCTGTGGGGGTTAGTGTTCATAGTGAAACCGGCATTAGAGAAATGTATTAGGGGAACCCGAACAAGCTCTCACGTAACACGAGGATTCTTCTGGAAACACTCGGGTTTGAGAGAGACTCACAGAATGTCAAGGCGTGGGATCTTTCTTCTTCATCTCTGCAACAAACCTACAGTGAAGGTAGCTTATTCGTCATATTAGGTTTATATCACAGTAATAAGTGCAGCAGTCAGTGAAATACTTGAATTCCGCATTGATTTATAGAGTGCTCAGACAGCGAAGGGATGTCTTTTTTTCCGTCTCCGAGATAAACTACAGTATGCACTTGTAGTAAGAAGTCATTAGAAAACTGAAAACAAGTAAAAACTATGGACGAATGTGACATAGTATTGTGAGGGTACACAGAACGCACCCAGGTACATCCGGCAACAGCCGACCGATGGGTCATCACCTACAGGGGTGATAAAATGTGAGTTCCACGAGTGTGTACATGGGATTCCCATAGAATATACAATGAAATACAAATAAACACGAAATCTGAAGGAAAAACTAAGTTGAGGGTGTGGAATGGATTCAGCTGGCTGAAGATAGGATCCAATATTGGGTTTTTATGAACCTTTCGGTTTCATAAAAGGAGACAGGATAGCGTAGTCAGTATAGCGACTGGCTACGGGCTGAACGTGAGGAGCCGGGATAGCGTAGTCGGTATAGCGACTGGCTACGGGCTGGACGACGGAGTGGTCGGAAGTTCGAGTCCCGGTAGGGTCAAGAATTCTCTCTTCTCCACGTCGTCCAGACCGGCTCTGGAGTCCACCAAACCTCCTGGTCATTGAGTACCGGGGGTCTTTCCCGGGGGCAAAGCGGCCGGGGCGTGAAGCTTACCACTCACCTCCAACTAATGCCGAGAGCAAGCAAATGTGGATCTGTACATCTACTCCCCCATACGCCTTCATGGCGTAGTGCTTAATTAGTTAAGCATAAGGACTACTTTTACCTTCGGTTCCATAAAAAAATGGAATTGTTTTGACCAGCTGACCGACCATCGACTTCAAATGGACTCTCGCTTCATGGCCTTTGATAGCGGCTTGTTTTGGCACTTTTAATATGTATGTAAAGTGAAGTTGGGTCACAGCACAAAAAGATCGACAGAATGCTGCTAGATTCGTAGGAAATTTGTGGCGGCTTGTATACCTAAGAACTCGGACAAAGTGAAACACATCAAACAAATGAAATAAAAGGAAAGAGTGAATAAAGTACTTCCCCTTATCTTTCGGCGGAGGTTGTTTCTGATTTATTCTCGTGTAAACAGACAAGTGGCTTTGATACCACCCTTCTGAATCATGTCAGTAGGCGTTACAGAAGCCGAGGGAGGCGTGCACAGGGAACCCTGCCCATTACTACTTTCATTGACTACAGTGTGTCAAGAGTTATATCGGCGTGAATACGAAATTATCATCGAACCACGATGTGTATAGTGACCGAAAAAGAAATAAAGCACAATAAGTGAGACCTTATGAAATACGTAAAGATGGTTTATTAAAAAGCTACTTGGTCCGTACTTTCGAATACAAGTTTCGAGGAGCGTGAAATGTCTTTGTGTTATAAATGAATCGGGTTTAACAATGGCTGTGGCTTGTATGTAACAAGGATCCCGGATGTGACTCCCCAATGTTTACATATTTGAAATATGCATTGAACATCTGGCAAAGTTCGGACGTGAGATATAATGCCTTCTAAGCAGATGATCGCTCTGGATGGACCTGCAGGTGCACTGTCTCAACTATCTTCACAGTTCCTTATCATACCGCATGCAGACTCACAGCTCAGGAATTCATCTTTTGGGGGGGGGTCTCTCCCACGCAGTAAACCACCAAAGAAGGAAGGATGAATGCGCTGTATCAGCGAACTGGAAATGCTCCGTTTGTTTCCTGAGTGCATACTGCGATTCCTGAATGGAATGGTGCGCTCTGGTGCGCCGTGGAGCGGGAAACCTCAGTCTGCAAAATGACTGCATGGGGCCTGCACAGGGATTCTGTCTGCGTTGAGACTGGCCCTGGGGCCCACCCAAACTGAAGGGTATCCGCGGAAGGGAGGGAGATCATTCTGTCCGCATTCAGACTGGCCCTAGGGCCCACCCAAACTGATGAGTATCTGGACGACCGAGGGGTCGGAGTTCGAGTCCCGGCAGGGTCAAGAATTTTCACTTCTCCATGTCCAGACCGGCTCTGGGGTCCACCGCGGGGGTAAAGCGGTTATTGCGCGAAGCTGAACACTCACTTCCTTCTAGTACCGAGGTCAAGAAATCGTGGATCTATACATCCACTCCCTCATACGTCTTCTTGGCATAGTCCTTAATTAGTTAACTACAGGGACAATTTTACCTTTTCTCTATATTCCAGTTAAGAATCAGAGCTATGGTAAGTGTAAATGAAGTCTCGTTTTAAATATTAAGATTTCTTAAATGTGTGTATGTGAGAGAATACCAACGTGGTGAGATAATGGTGATCCCCAGCGCTTATTTCTGTCGATACATCACACGAGTGGCCCTCACCTGGGCGGCGGGCCGGATGCTGTAAGCGCCGTGTTTGTCTTTTCTGTACAGTGCTGGAGATAATTCATGCCATCACATGCGCCAACGTGGCGTTGCATAGTTAAGTGGCAGGAGACAGAGCTGTGACTGTTTGTAACACCGTCAGTTCCTCAGCTCGATCATACATTTTTCCTCCATCACGTAAAGATGGGCACATACTACGCAGACGAAAGTGAGCAAACGGCTAGCGAACGCTCCAGGTCAATTATGTGCGATTTAAACGAAGCAAACGAATGGCTCATTCACCTTCGGTCCGTCCCCTTAGCAGAGCGGTGCATCAAAGAAACTTGGAACTCAGCGTGGATGGGAAACGTTTGCCTTTCGCTTCTGTTCGCATGCGTTCTTGTCCAGGCATTTCCTTTCAGTTCCTTTCTGTTCTTATCGACGTTCTCTTGTTACGAAGTTTGCGATCGATAGTGCAGAAGCTGTAGTAACAATACAGAAAAGGAAGATGTTTGTGGGATCTGAACATTTTATTTTAAGAGTTGGGACACTATGCTACAAGCCGGAAGGTTGCGGGTTCGATTCCCGATGAGGCCATTGAATTTTTTTCAATTGACCTAATCTTTCCAGCCGCACTGTGGCCCTGGGGTCGACTCAGCCTCTATCAGAAATGAGCACCAGGAATCTTCCTGGGGGGTAAAGGGCATCCGGCGCGTAAGGCTGACAACCTCACCGCCATCTGTGAGCCGATTGTCTGGAAATTGTAGGAGCTTCAACGTCTCGCAAACCTATGGGCCTTCACGGCCTGTTACAGAGATAGCTTTACCTTTTTTACATGAAAGAAGAATATTTCCTGGGATGAAATCAGCCAGCTGCTTGGTTGCGAAACATCGGAAGCTAAGAAAAATGAACTGGCTGTTGTCATCGTTCAGACGTGAACGTGAAACACAGGACACGAAAAAAGTCTGCAGAGGGTAGTACGAAAGAAGTGTGTGTCAGCATGAAGCTTGACTTCACTCATACAGATGGCAGGACTACATCGAACTTGAACAAATGTGAACGTTCCGGGTCACCGAACAGCACGAAAACATTTGGGAAGTTCGGACATTCGTGTTCTTTAGCTTTCGTTCGCGTAGTATATACTTATCTTAATACTAAATTGAAAATTGGCATCAGAACTTTCTACAAGGTTTTTATAACTGGCGCGCCTTGTAAATACTTGGTCGCAGTCCGCTCGGTCCACCTCGATACATCATTAGCCGACAATGTCAGCGCTGTCTGCCTCGAAACAGTACTGGCTAGTAGTCATGTGTTGTCCAAGCACGTTACCAGTTGCATATTTCATTTGCGACCACTGATCCACCAAATTGTTCCTGGCAGATTTTTCACACTTTGATGTCTGAAGTTGGAATGAAGATCTGGTAACTTCCAAGTTGAGATTGCTATGACACATTCAGGCGGGACCAGGGACCATTGAATCACGGCCAGACGGTAGGCTCAGTTTGTTTACCCGTCGTTCCTCACCTCCATTTACCTCCCGCTGGTTCACTCAGAGCCATTCCTTCAGCCATCTCTCTACAACACGGCCCTTTGAAGGGCCACATATTTTTCACGGTTTTCCTTTTTTTATTGCTTGTGGGGTGGGACTAAGTCCCTTGTACTGCGGCCACTTCTGGCCTATTGTACCAGCCCAAGATGACAGGTGATGGTGATTGTGGAGCAATTGGTGGAATGAAGATTGGCAGGGGAAACCGAAGTACTCGGAAGAAACCTGCCCCAGCGCCACTTTGTCCACCACAAATCCCACTTGACCAGGCCCGGGATCGAACCCGGGCTGCCGCGGTGGGAAGCCAGCGACTAACCGCTTGAGCTATGGCGCGACCTACGGGTTTCCTTACTCGTGTTAGTTCGACGAGGGCCCCTATCCCATTGTGTCACTTTTCCTCTGTCCATACCATTTTTCCCCCACACTCTGCTTACTTTTCTACGCTGAAGATGGAGCCAGCACGTTCCTTCGAGACGTTAGTAGACTTCTGCTAGACTACACGACGTCACATCTCAGAATTCAGTTCATAGAAAAGGTAAAGTTCCTGTCCTTCTATAATTAAACGCCACTCCACGGTATGAGGGAGTGGAGGTATAGCTCCACCTTCTTGAAGTCGGCACTAGATGGAGGCGGATGGTCAGCTTCACGCCCCGGCCACTTTCCTCTCTGGGGAAGAGCCCCCAGAACCCATGACTAGGAGGCTGTGTAGGGTCAGAAGCCGATCAGTACGCTGCAGAGAACAGATTAATCTCTTTCCCCGCGGGGAATTTTGCTCCAGCCGTCCAACCCGTAGCCTGTCGCTATACCGACTGAGCTATACCTGCTCCCTACTTATTTTAATGCCTACTGTCTTTAGAGATCTCACTGTTTTGTCTCTTGCTTTGTGTGTGGCCTCTCATTTGCGGGTGGAACATGAACTGCAAGTGTTTGAAAGCCAAGTGCCCAGGGGAATACGAAAGGTGAACTAAGTAGGCAGTTTATGATGTTGCATAACGAAGTATTTCGTCATTTATGCCGGTCCCCTAGTGGTATTAGTATGAAATATAGTGGGAAGAGGATGTGGATGGTGTTGGTGAAACAAGAAATACATCCAGAGTTTAAGTACGGAAATCTTTCGGAAAAAGTTCCCTTGGAAGACTGCGGAAATGGCAGGACAATATTAAGGTTATTCTAACAAAGGTAGGTCGTAGGTCGCAGGTCGCCGGTGGCTGGAACTGTCTCACGATCGTGCCCGTGCAGAATTGATCGTTTGGGTACCTCTAGCATACTGTTATACTGGGTGGTCATGAAGGCCTTGTAGATTTGGTTGAAAAACAGAATGTCGAGACCGAGCGGTAACGATTGCGGGAGATAGCAGGTCGAATCTCGGCTGGAACACCACCAGTGAAGATTGCGACATTTCGTGTAACTGATTATTAAGTGACTTTCTCCAAGGGGCAGAATTCTTGAGAAGCTCCCGACTCTTATGCAACCCGAATGTTCACTGCGGTGAACACATAAGCGCGCCATTGCGTCTTATTCTGAACCACTTGCTTCCAGTCAACACCCCCACACACGCTATTTTTAATATAAATGTTAATAGCCTCCCATCAATGCCTGCTTCTCCCACGTGATATCTTCCTTTCAGGGCCTTAAAACATATTTGCAGCATTTCTAGCTTCCATGCATGCTACATGTTCCGCCTATCTCATCCTTCATTTCATCATCCTTGTAATATTTGGTAAGGCAAAAGAGGTAAAGTCCCTATGCTTAGCTAATTAAACAGTACTCCATGAAGACGTATGGGGGAGTGGCTGTATAGATCCACGTTTTTCTTAACCTCGGCACTAATTGGAGATGAGTGGTCAGCTTCATGCCCCGGCCGGTTTATCCCCGGGGAAAGAGCTCCCCGGTGCCCATTGGATAGGAGGCTGGGTGAGCCCCAGAGCCAATCTGGACGACATGGAAAAGAGGAAATTCTTGACCCTATCGGGACTCGAACTCCAACCCCTCAATCGTCCGGACCGTAGCCAGTTGCTATACCGACTGCGCTATTCCGGCTCCTATAATAATTTATGTAATTACAAATTAACCCTTCGTATACTTTGTTTTCTCCTGCTGTTTTCTCTCTTTTATGTTCAAGTAAATCTCCTTAGCACCCTGTTCTCTCTCTCTCTCAGTTTGTGTTCTTCCCTTAGGGCGAGAGATCACACCCATATAAAAGGACTGTATATTTTAATCATATGTTCTTAGATAAACGGGAAGATAACAGATTCTGAAGTTGGCATAGTGTCGTTACGTTAAAATGTGCCCATAATGTAACGCGCTTTGTTTTCCTTAATTTGCAAGGATTTCTTAAGCCGGAGAGTTAAAATAGTTCTACAACAATTGGTATTGTTTGTTGTGTCTTGGAGATCGGCGTAGTGGGATGGGGGCCTTAATTGACATGGCGTGATGCGTGTTGTTGCGTGCGGGCTGACGACGTTGCTGCTATGTACACGTCAGAGATCGTAATGGGCTGGCTGCCTGCCTACACCATGGCACTCACACACTTACCAGCGGCGGATTTACGCTTTGAGTCAGTTACGGCAGCCTTTATCCACTCCAATTTGTCGCATCCGGGAAAGCTTTTTATCTTCTCCAATTTGTCGCATTCGGAAAATCCTTTCATCTTCTCCAAGTTGTCGCATCCGGAAAAATCCTTTATCCCCAGCAAGTTGTAGCCTCCGTAAAATCATTTATCCTCTCCAAGTTGTCGCATCCGGAGAATCCTTTCATCTTCTCCAAGTTGTCGCATCCGGAAAATCCTTTTATATTCTCCAAGTTGTCGTACCCGGAAAAATCATTTTTGTTCCCCGATTTGTCGCATCCGGAAAAATCCTTTATCCCCAGCAAGTTGTAGCCTCCGTAAAATCATTTATCCTCTCCAAGTTGTCGCATCCGGAGAATCCTTTTATGTTCTCCAAGTTGTCGCATCCGGAATATCCTTTTATGTTCTCCGATTTGTCGCATCCGGAAAATCCTTTTATGTTCTCCGATTTGTCGCATCCGGAAAATCCTTTTATGTTCTCCGATTTGTCGCATCCTGAAAGACCTTTATCCTCAGCAGCTTGTAGCCTCTGTAAAATCATTACAAGAACCCAAATTACTTTCGCGTCCGTGTCCGTGTGTGTGTGATATTCTGTCCCTGATGCAGCATACTGCTTACGGCAGCCACCGTGTTGGTAATAATTTGCCGACAAGCGGAACCTACCATTTTAGTAATCACGCCCGCCGTTTGTTCAATACGGCGAAATGTCAGACATGTATGTGGCTTGTTATCTACATGGAGTAACAGAACGAAACAATCAACCTCAGTGCCACCTCCAAAGATCAACCCGTGTCCAGCATTCTGACACACAGGACATTTGGACCTGAGTGAAGAAATAATTTCGGGTGGGAAATAAACTGGAACCTCAAGTTGATAACACATTTTTTTCTTGAGTTAAGCTCTTCTCAGCTATCCAGTTTAATAGTGGCAAAATAGAAACCGCGNATGTTCGAGCGACTCAAACAATCACTACCGTACACACTTTTCATCATTTCGTACGCTTCTCCGGCTGTTTTGCCTAACTTCAAACAAAATTTGTTGTTGGCTCTCTGTTCAACCGCCATTTTCCGACGAGTGTCAGAACAGTACTGTTACATTCAAGGTCAGAACACATTATTCAGCGATGCTTGCGCTTTGAAATTATAGATGGGCCCAGCTGAAACTTCAAGAATCTTAACGCCACAACTCGCCAACAGATGGCATTACAGGGCAAATTAAAAAAAAAAAAGTCCTAACGGATCTTGGACACACCGTGTAGTTACAGCTCGGGATTACCGGGGTTTGGACCTCGTCTATAGTCCGGTATTCTAAAAAAATACAACTGTCCGGAAACTGGACCTGATTCCGTCCTCAGGTGAGGGGGCGGGAGACACCTGATCTGGGGTCCATTAGAAATATCTAACCTCAATCACTGGAGGGTAGAGAGTTCTTGAGAAGCCAGCAGTTGCTCAGCCACTCAACAAATTCTCATCATTTTATGGAGCTGGAAGATTTATTGCCGCGATCATGAGACCCTGCTACTGCTATCTGTCCTGAGGCAGATTCATCCAGCACATACCCCCATCCTCTTTCACTGAGAGGCCTACAATTCCTGACATTTTCTTGTAGAAACCAAGGAAAACCTCGGAATAACTCAGGATAGTCGGTTACCGGCTGTAAGATTCTAACGGCAGTATGACTGTTGTCCTCTGGGATGGCATGTCGTGTGGGTTGGTAGAGAACAATCGTCTCATAGATGGCGGCAAGGTTGTCAGCCCTACGTGCCAGCCACCGTTTACCCCCAAGAACATTACAAGAATATTCCTGGTAATCATTTCTGCTATAGGCTGAGTCGACACCTTGGCCATAGTGCGGCTGGAAGGATTAGGTACTAAATTGAAAAAATCCAATGACTTCATCAGGACTTGAACCTGCAGCCTTCACTGGATTAAAAGTTTCTATTTACAATTCATTACAATAGATGGAAGAGGTACCCTGAGGATTGAGGCAGCAGGCTCCTCCGAAACGTTGGTAAATAGCAATTTAAAAATGTTTCAATTTCTGTTATTCCCTGCCGCATATGAGTCGGGTTAGTGCAGTCCGAGCTGGAGGGCCGATATGCTCAAGAATTGTTTCTTCACGTCGCCCAGACCGGTTCTTGGGTCCATCCATCCTCCTATCCAATGGGTACCGGGGAATCTTTCCCCGGAGGTAAAGCGGCTGGGGCGTGAAGCTGACCACTCACCTCCAGCTAGTGCCGAGATCAAGAAAATGTGGATCTATACATTCACTCCCCCGTACGCCTCATGACGTAATGCTTTATTAGTTAAGGACAGGGACAACTTTACCTTTCCTGCTGCACATAGAAAAAAAGGTTAAATTGTAATTAATATTGTCACGTGTTGGGTGTATGTCACGCGACCAATAACTTCACGCCGTATTGGATATAGCGATTTTATTGCACATTCACTCGTACAATTACATAATTCACAATTACACCACTACTGCCATCTGCAGTATCACATATTTCTCCTACTGGAGTCAACTCAATAACAATGAACTTCAATTCACTCGATACATCTCGACTCGGCGACTGCTAGACTGCAACTAACTCGTCCCTCTCATACTAGTTGCTCTTATAAACCCTCAGTCGGGCAGCGGAAACCCCACGTCGCTTCACTGTTGGGTATAGACAGTGTCACGTAACTTTGAACAAGGCCCCGCATTCCTAGTCAAATCCCGCGCATAGCTTGTGGTGGGAGGAGTTTCTTAACACTCGTTCTTCCACTGGCCGCCTGTCACTTCTCACACCCTCCACCCCATTGTCTGAAAATTTTCTTCTGCGCACTCAAGGTTACTCTTGGCCTTGTTCGAAGTTACGTGACACTTGCTATAAACGCCGTGTTTACAGGCGTTGCAGGGGAACGCTGCCGAGAGTTGTTTATTGCTGCGTAGTAACCGCGGTGTCCCCTGTTGCGTCACCGATGGAGGGGGGCGTGTTTACCGAACGTTGCGCCGTCCACGTCACAATATCTTAGTCCTAACTTTATAAACAGGAAATGGGAAGACCATAGATTCTGCACCGAACGGTTGCATATATTCCCAAAATTATTCTGCTTCAGATTGCTTAGTAAATTTAATTTTGAATTCGTAATACCTGTTCCCAGATATCTGAATTCTGTCTCTCTTTAAAGGAGAAGATTCGTGATGTGTTTTCATGTTATGAAGTTATAAAACACGTCGTTACGTAATTTTCTCTGATATAAGACCGTGTGGGCTGTTAACGGGTTACGCCGTAGGGGCTGGCTTGCGTTTGTTAAAATTATCGAAAGCCATGCTTTTGATACCCATGAACTACTCTGAATATTCTTCACGTTTCAATTAACAGGATGATTAAAGACATTTCGGTCGATGTTTTTGCAAATTAGCGCGGTTGTCATGCAAGAAGTCGGCACCTGATACAAAGCAAACAGACTGTGATTGAAACCTGTCAGAAAGGAAAAAAAAATAAAACGAGACAAAAATTATTGTAATACTGGAACTGAATCCAGTAATTTCAGTCATTTGGCTGACGGATGCGAAGGCGCTTGTTGAAATAAGTATTCAATCAGAAATCATAACAAGCTAACTACAGCAGGCGTCGAGGAACAATGAACACAAAGCAGTTAAAAAAAAAAACTTAAACAAGCGAAAAACTGCTTTTGTGTGGCCTTGTAAACAAGTACAGAAGTTAAGTCTGAGTGGAGGTCTAATTACATAACCGAGACGACGGACACAAAAAGTGTGGTGTAGTGATGATGGATCGAGGGGTGACGCGGTGGGAGCAATCAACCTGGAATTCTCTTCTCTGAGGTTTTAATGAGGGCTTCTTACACACACGAGATGCGGCGAGGGGCTGCCCCTTAAAGACACATCTATTTTTATTAGTAGGTAGCAACTTGCTGCCTGAAAAAGTTGCTTGTAGGTCTATGTGTAAGGCACGTCACGTAATTTCTGAAATGATTTAAAAAGAGTAACTGCGTTGTAAGCCCCAATTCCTATGTAAATGCCTTTTATACCAAGACATTTTACACGGTTTCCCACCGCGGCTGCCCAGGTTCGAGCCCGGGTCGGGTAATATGGGATTTGTGGTGGACAAAGTGGCACTGGGGTAGGTTTTCTCCTAGTACTTCGGTTTCGCCTGCCAATTCACATTCCACGTACTGCTCCACAATAACCATCATCATCATCATCATGTGGGGCTGGTACAATAGGCCAAACAGCGGCCGCAGTACCAAGTGGACTCAGTCTCACAATGAGAAAAAAAAATACCTTTTCAACTGTTTTATTATTAGGAACAATTCGAACTTAATCTTGCAGTGATCATTCTCCCTCTGGAAAGAGAATCTTGCCGGAATTGATCAGTCCTGGTAAAACAGGCATCTCATATGCCAGCTGCTTTTTCTGTGCAGGAGGCCTAGCCATGGTAGAAACCTTAAGAAGAATTACGTAAATATTGGGGGGGGGGGATTTGAACTTCTTCCAGTTTAGGCCAGCTCAGGACCGTGCGAATCGTGACATAAGTGGCCACAGAGACTTATTTAACAATTTAAAACACAGTGGTTAATATTGTGACATGTCTACCACCTGCTATCAGCGATAAGAAATATCATCGTAGCTACAAGCTCCTGTGGTTATCACAAATAACGATTATTTCCCTAAACACCATTAACCGATTGGTCTCTGTAACGGAGACGCAATGTATTTTTTGTGCTATAGGAACTGAAATTTAAGACGTTATTTGGATAAATTTCAGACTTCCAATTGTTCACATGTGTGTGTGGAAATATACAATACGTTACAGTAGTAAATTCAAACACAATATCGGTGAATAGCAGCAAGTTTGAAATTGTTGTTTGCGTTGTTCTTGACTGTTTAACTTTGAATGGTTTCTGTGTTTACAAATCGGATTCTGTTGCGATATTTCATTAAGGGTAAAGAGACATAATCTGTGCCATTCGCGTGCCATCACCACCCTACCGTCCTTGTACTCGTATATTTCTAGCAGACTGCAGCCTCATCACATAAGGGATACATTAGATAGCCATCGGTGAGTCAGAATTCGAAACCAGATGTTCCGTGTTCTTAATTTGTTGCACTTGACCTCCCAGAACCATGGTCAGAAGGTGAACGTTGAACTAGCTGGGCCGTCTTTATCTTTCCTTACGCTGACATCTGTATTCTGTCTTAGAAGATATCCAGCCACGATCATACAAGTGATGAAACAAACTGAACGCGGAATCGCAGATGTAAATTTAAAGAAATGAAGGTTGATATAATTAACACTCTAAGAGGCAAGAAAAACTGTGTAGATTAGGCAAATGAATGAATGAATATATGTATAAAGGGGTGGGCCTTCTCGGCCCATGCACCGCGACCTACAGTGATCTATTGTGCTTGAGGCAAATGAAACTAAACATTTTATAAAATTAGTACAAAACAAAAATTCCTTAACTTGTAAGAGGCATTTTAAATATACAGTTATGCCCATACAAATTAACCCCTTAAAGCCCAGAGGTTAATTTATACACCATCTGCCTTAACCATAAAAAGTAAAGCTATCCCTGTAACACGCCTTGGAGATCCATAAGGTTGTGAGACGTCGAGGGTTCCACATTTTCTAGACAGTCGGCTCACAGATGGCGGTGAGGTCAGCCTTACGCCCTTTACCTCCAAGGGAGCTTCCTGGTACTCATTTCTCTTAGAGGCTGAGTCGACCCCAGGGCCATAGTGCGGCTGGAAGTATTAGGTCAACTGAAAAATGCAGTGACCTCTTCGTAAATCGAAACCGCGACCTTCCAGCTTGTAGCATAGTGCCTCAGTCAACTACGCTAAACTCGTAATAAAGCTCTACATTCTGCCCACACAGTGAGGTTGTGTTTTTTCTCACAGTAAACAGAAATTGTTTCCCGGAACAGTACTAACCGGTGGAATCTTAACAGTGAAAACAGTGTGTTTCCTATGAGGTACGAACTCAATTTTGATATATTATTTAGGAGAAATTCGGCCTTTAAAGGATTAATTTGTATCGAATTGTCAGACTGTGAGTGGGCTTGTACTGCTGTAAAACTTCATCTTGATTGCTTACAAGTTGAAGTTACATAGTAATGGATTATTTAACGATGCTGTCAGTAGCTCATCTGGTCTAGAAAACCGAAATTAACGGCCGTGGGGATTCGTTGCCCAGGGCACGCTACACCCTCTATCCACTAAAGTTGGCATTAACTTCGCCGACAAGCGGCGGTCGCTGGGTCGGTATTGTTCGCTTGCGGACTACAGGCCACGGAGTTTGTTTTTGTCAGTAGCTCAGACTAGGATGTAGCGTCTAATTGTAGGATTATTTTTGAATGAATTGAAATGTTTGTTTCCATGACCAAAGAGTGAGGTAATATCTCGGTAGCATGGAGGGACTAATGAAAAACCACGATAAACCTTAATCAGAACCACTGTTCCGGCAAAGAACTGCAGAAAACGAGCCCGAAACACCGTTAAAAATCCAGCTCGATGTCACAGTTCGTACAATCAAGCGTTTATTACATTGAAATACTCCATGACCGCTTCCTTAAACACCGTTCCTTATCCATCACTTCCTCTCCTACCTGTTACACGTTTCACAACTACAACAGTTGATATACCGTTGTAAAATGACGTAGTTAACCAGTCAAGGCTTTTTTCTTTATTGCTAGTGGCGTAGGCGTAAGTCCCTTGTACTGCGGCCACTTCTGGCCTATTGTACCAGCTCCAGATGATAGGTGAGGGTGATCGTGGAGCAATTGATGGAATGAAGATTGGCAGGGGAAACCGAAGTACTCGGAGAAAACCTGCCCCAGCGCCAGTTTGTCCACCACAAATCCCACTTGACCAGACCCGGGATCTAACCCGGACCGCCGCGATGAGACGCCAGCGACTAACCGCTTGAGCTATGGCGCGGCCCAACCAGTCAGACTTAGGCCTATAAAAAATATGTTTGCATGGAAAGTGAGAGCATATTTTTCCATTGATAAAAGTTGAATGACATGGCACTATGGATACGATAAAGTGTTGCTGTAATATCTGTAGTGTCGGGTTTGAAATTACGTCGTTTGTTACCGCGCGTCACCTGCCGGTAGTGAAAGAGACGAAACGTTTCCATTGTTTTGGGGTTGAATAACGATGTTTGGGTATGAAATGCTCCGACTTTGATATCGTGCGGTTTCTTCTGTCTGACCTACAATGCAATGGCATTGGAAACTATGATTCCTTGAGTCCCCCTCCCAACTAGGTTCTACGTAACATCGCTTCATATTCCTCGAAAGGCGCGCGCTTTACGTAGAAACCAATTTGCATATTATACCGCGTATTCCCCCTCTCCCCCTTCACATTCTGACTCGCCTATTGACACTGCATCCTGTTCGAAATCAAGGTGAAGGTTGGAGACGAAAAATTAAAACGTTAGAACATAGTGCCAAGCCACTAGGCCAGATCGTTCCGCTGAACGCGAGGCAATTTGATATAAAGTCCGGATGTATTTGTGATCATTGACCTTATCGAGTTGTGCAGAATCGAAAAGCCCTTTGGAAAGGGTTTGTAATTCAGACAACCTTCGTCCCTACAAGTCGTATTTAAAATAAACAGGCCTAAGTTATTAAACAAATAAGGTCAAATGTAAAGATTTCCCGGTGCACCTCGTCGTCTCGGCATTGGATGGAGGTGAGAGGTCAGCTTCACAAAGCTCTCTGTGCTCACTGTATATGATGCTGGGTCCTTGACTTTGCGGCGAGAAGACAGTTCTCTGTGCCTGCTGGGAATCAAACTTCCGACTCTCTGCCCTGTAGCCAGTCAGTATAGGTTCTACTGTAGATAAATATTAAATGAAACTTTACTTGCTGATATGGCAATGAAACTGGTCTAAAATATCGGAGAATATGTGGAAGAACCAGATAATTTAGAAACATAACAAGGAAACACACATGAATAAATAGCGATATTAATAATATGGCCAATGTCACCGTGTACGGAACGGCAAAGCACCGCAAGAATGTCTCTGCAAGATCAAGAAGAACAAGTATTGATACTGGGGAATGATGGCAGAGTAGTTCCTTTACGATTGGAGGTTTGCCGCCAATCCGTTCGTCTTGGCGACAAGCCCCTAGAGAATCACGACCATTAATTTTTTATTTTCAAGTCCTTACGTAACATCCTCTCTGACGAGAGGATGGGTCTGTCGTTTACAATTGCTGCTGGCCCTCGCCAGCATAGTCATTCCGAGGTCTGAGTCCCGCAGGACTCACGACCACATTTTACTGTTTCAGATTCGTGNCCCAACCTAGAGGGCCAGGTCCCCGTATTTATATCCCTCGGGAACAGGGGCTCAGTTATACCCCCAGGCACTGGGTTGGGGATATTAGAAACATTCAGAACCAGCTGGCTGAAACATTTGAACAGAACTGAAGAATATTGTATTCCAAAAACATAGGCCTGAGTATGTGAACCGAAGTGACTCATGCTCGGATCCACTGGCGTTGAACCGTTGGAAATCGGGGGACTATAGGAGCGAACTTTGTTGCCATGCGGTGCTGCAGTTTCTTTCGTGATAATGACGATCTCGATGGTTTCACCACGAATACCGTGGCACAGTTCGTGTCAGTCTTCTAGAGACTGAGCGCCAGTGGGCGCTTAATTTTGATATAATAATCTCGTTGGTGTCTCCACCTTATCGTGGTGAGGGGCTATACCAGCGGTAGCGTAGCTACTGGCAGGGCCTCCCTTGCTGGACAGGTCAAAGGGTAGGCATCAGACGAAGAGAGACACCAAAAACCAAAAACTGATGCCGGCAGTAGCGTCATCAGCAGCGACTTGAAGCACAGAGCAAATGATGCTCGAGATGGTTCCAGTTCGTATAGCAACAGGCGTGACCAGAGTGGTTTGAATGGCTGTTGTACTGCGATGTGGAAAGCAAATGGAAAAACTACCACATTGTCACTTTCCCTGGATAGTCTCTCTCCAAAAACAGAAGATCGCATTAAGTGGAGGAACTGTTTTGGAAGAGACTGTGGACTTGTCGTCTGACAGATTACTGATGAATGAATGAAAGTCTAGCAGCACACTAAGACTGTCATTTACATATGTATTTCTGAACTTAAGAAGCAGGCTTCTGTAAAGTAAATCTCGCCAGTTATAGTGGACTTCATTTCTTACACGTTACACAACAAATATTTAAATGTAAGTTTTAACTATCGTGTGTTTTTAATAAAGAAATTATGATCCGTAGGTTAGTCCTCAACTGAAACAATCTTAGCGCTTGTACAGTAGTTACATCAATAATTAATTTTGAGGCCTGACTGAGTCCATGGAACTGAATCTTTCTCAAGCCAACAGTCACTTAGCTACTCAACAGTTTTTCAACATTTTATGGAATTATTACTGTGTTCACAAGGGTCTGCCAGTAGTTCCTATCATTAGCCAAATTAATCCAATCCATATCACCCCATCCTATTATTGTAAAACCAATCTTAATATTATCTTCCACCTAAATCTAGGTCTTCTTAGTGGTCTCTTTCCATCTGGCTTTCCCACCAAATTCCTATATGCATTCCTCTTCTTCCCCATGCGTACCACATGCTCTGCCCATCTCATCCCCCTTAACTTGGCATTCTATTTGCATTTGATGAAAAGTACAAATTATGAAGCTCCTCATTATGCAGTTTCCTCCATCCTCATATTATTTATTTCCTGTAATGTCAAAGACTAAGTTTCACACCTATACAAAACTACAGGCAAAGTTATAGTTTTGTGTATTTTAATTTTTACTTTCCTCGACAGCAGATACACGAGCAGAGTTTCTGAACTTAATAATAATATAAACATTACTGAAATCTATCTTCTCTTAATTTCTTAATGAATCAAATTTTATTGTTGCTGTCGTTCCAAAATACAAGTATTTGAAGTTTGCCACATTTTCAGGGGGCCTGTTAACTATATTTATGTTGTCATTTTGCCCTGCATTCTGGCGACGGATCAATTGTACTTGATTTCCTCTATGTTCACCTCTACACAAACCTCCTTACAAGCGTCAGGTAGAGGTCTAAACGGGCAGAGAGCCTTCTTTCAGAAAGAATATGGCGATGTTGCTAATGCTATTATTAATAATAATAATAATAATAACTTTGCAGGATCATAATAGCAATAACAGTTATGTTCATACAACGGAAATGTCCAGTGCATCCAGTGGGCATAAGTTGTGCAACAGGCCTACTCCGGACCGTTGTGAACTCGATAGCGAACAGAGAACTCCTGATCTCTCTGGACCGTTGTGGACTTGATAGCGAACAGAGAACTCCTGATCTCTCTGGACCGTTGTGGACTTGATAGCGAACAGAGAACTCCTGATCTCTCTCGACCGTTGTGGACTTGATAGCGAGCAGAGAACTCCTGATCTCTCTGCGAATCAAATGATGCTACCCTATCTCATGATATAACTGTAAATGTCATATGCATGGCCCTGAAGATACAAACCGCCAGTACGGAATGGGTCAAGGTAGAGTTCAAGGCAAAACAGGTCCCATGAGACGTAAGGGAATGTTGACACTCTTAATATCGACGTTAGATGGACCGAATGAAAGAGTAAAACACCAGTAGTGGCGGAAAGTATTTATTACATGACCGTATTATACTACGCTGTTAATATTTTTCGTGCTTAGATGCAGTTAAGATCGAAAACTTAACCTTCTAACTCGAAATGTGAAGTTGCCACTTCCACATCTCTCTAATTCGATTGTTTTCGGTACTACCCCGCTGCCAACTCGGGGACATACCCATTACAACTCCAAACTTGCGTACAAGCCACACGCACGCCCGCCTTAGAATGACGTGTTTGGGTCTGATCCAGTTTAATTAACATTAGCAAATTGTTTGCACTGCGTAGTTTGTATTATACGAGTGATGCTCAAGAATTCGTAGAAACGAATGATTGTATGTTTTGGGAAACCCTCTTCCCTCCAGATAGGATGTGCCTGTAGCAACCCCCCCTCCTCCCACCCGCCATTAACCTCGCACCACGGCTTGTACTAGCATGACTAGCAAGCGTCCCGTATTTTCTGCAGTATGGAGTTATGTCTACAGACTTAATGTAAATATTTAATTTGCCAAAAAAATGGCACCTAGCTTTAAAGATTTCAGTACCTTCACAGCCTGACTGGATGAATTGTATAACTTTAATATTCGCGCTGGTGGTTAATAATTGCAAATGAATTTGTGGTCTTCCGGCTTATTTGTCTTTGAGATATTTAGTACAGAGTTTTAAGATCTCAATATTATTCCACTTCCCCCCCCCTTGGCACTACAGCCCCAGTGGGCCTAGGCCTACCTTCATGAACTTCTCCGTTCACTTCGGTTTTCTAGATCTTACAAATTCGGTAGGACTCATTGGGCGGGTGATCAGCTCGTCGCAAGGCCTCTACCTGTACACAAACACAGAAAAACGCACACATACAAACTAAACATCCATGCCCTGAGTGGGATTCGAACCCACGGTCCCGGTTTCCAAGCGAGCGAAGACAGTACATGCCTTAGACCGCTCGGCTACCGTGACCGGCATTATTCCACTTTCCTTTTATTTAAATGTTTACTGTAATTATGAGATAAATAGTACACAGGACCTGTTTGATTTTTCTGTCGTTCATATTTCTTTTGAAGAATTGTAAAATATATTTACGAGTATTACCGACCAGATTAAATTATGGCAATGCGCCTGACTTGTATCCTGCCGGTATCAGCTTCGAGTCTTGGCTGGGACGTCGACTGTTGTGAGATGTTTCGTGATATTTTCGGTCCTTTAAACCAAATATCGGGATAGTATTTGCAAAATGATGAACCACGATTAGTTGCTTTGCACCTCACACTATAAATCCTTTCATTTCCTTTGACGCTAAATAAGCCACCAATTCGTTACGTCATCGTTAACCACACATGAACCAGCTATAAATTGTTAACTAATACTTCACGGTCAGTTTTTTTTTATATATATATATTTCCGTAAGTTACAGATGGCCGGTCACGGTAGCCGAGCGGTCTAAGGCATGTACAGTCTTCGCTCGGTTGGAAACCGGGATCGTGGGTTCGAATCCTACTCAGGGCATGGATGTTTAGTTTGTGTGTGTGCGTTTTTCTGTGTTTGTGTACAGGTAGAGACCTTGCGACGAGCTGATCTCCCGCCCAAGTTGTCCTACCGAACGTGTAAGATCTAGAAAAACCGAAGTGAACGGAGAAGTTCATGGAGGTAGGCCTAGGCCCACTGGGGCTGTAGTGCCAAGGAAAAAAAAAGTTATAGATGACTTCCACCCTCGTCCATGCATTAATTTGAATGCCGTTTACTCTTGGGCTTTTTTTCTTTTGCTACACATTAATAACAATTATAAGTTGCTTTTTCGTTATATTTGCTGAAGACTTCGAGAGAACTGCTACATCCATATTCAATTACCAGAATCGCCCCTCTCCTGAAAAATACGTACATGATCTTGCCCGAGCGAATTTTGAAATGTTTATACGTGCCTGATGCGATAAATCTCTGATCTTAAACCTGAATTCCTACGGGTTCTTCATGCTTACAAGGTTTAATGACATGTAACCTTGAAGCATATACATACATAATAGGTCACGACCGCTTTACCTCGCGTCCTTTCCCCTGGTTCCATTGGGAACTCTAACCTGTGATGCTTATACAGTATCTTTAATGAACCCATGAAGCATACTTTAACCGTCGCGTACTATGTATAATACATCGGTCTAATAAGTGGTCTGATTATCCAACTGCCGCGCCCTCTGGACCGTTCCGATTCGAAATGAATTCTTCTGGAATTCTGAATTTCTTCTGGAAACATAAAACTTAGACATTTTTCAGAACTCCTTATTCGGGGTTCGGCCCATCACAGTGCCTGTAACGAAAGAGGAAAACACAAGAACACATCCTAGTTCCGTGAGGAATTCAAACCCACGATCTCACTGTAAGGGCCTTCCAAAACAATACGGGACATACGTACGTCTCTTTGGTCCGAGTCCGAGCGAGGGTTTCTGAATGTTCCCGACACTTGTGACAGTATTGCTGACAAGATACTATGCAGTTGTGGAGTCCAGCGAGGGTTTCTGAATGTTCCCGACACTTGTGACAGTATTGCTGACAAGATACTATGCAGTTGTGGAGTCCAGCGAGGGTTTCTGAATGTTCCCGACACTTGTGACAGTATTGCTGACAAATACTGTGCGGGCCTGCATATTTCCGGGAGCTGGCGAATTGATCAGCGGCAGCAACGTGAATTCACGGAAAAGCAGAAGTTACTAGTCACAAGGACAGCCGTTCCATTTCCTCTAAGTGGTGATTACATTCACTGCTACACTCTTCCGAAATTAACATAGCACTGTAATTTAATATTAATTAGAATATTTGTAAACCTTCCACACTCAATCCATGTTCATTTAAATTTAGTAAAAAATACGGTTGTGACAGATTCGTAGGCTATCTAACAGTTCGTTATCAAATTATGGAGAGGCATGGTAGCTCAGTAAAGTACCGGACTACTGCGTGCTTGACAAGGGTTCAATTCTCGACAGGCACAGGAATTTACCCAATTTACAATTTGTACATTATACCAAAATTCGTTTTCGGCCCATCCAGCCTTCTCTTCAAATGATACGGAGGCCTCTGTCCTGGGAGTAAAGAGACCGGCCAGCGTGAGGTTGACCACTCACCTCCATCTGACGGCAATGTAAGACTGACAAAAAGAATTATGGAACTATTGAAACTAAATAGAAAGCAGATACGATAGGTGACAGGACTATTTAAAGGACAGTCACCTGAAAGGACACCTTTCCGAATTGTATTGCTTACATTCCATATCCAATATATGTTTATATTCTTTATGATTCAGGTAAAAAAAGGTAAAGCTATCCCTGTAACAGGCCATGGAGGCCGATAGAGTTGTGAGACGTCGAGGCTTCGGTATTTCTAGACAACAGGCTCTCACAGGTGGCGGTGACGTCAGCCTTACGCTCCGGCTGCCCTCTTTCTGTTAGAGGCTGAGTCGACCCCAGGGCCATAGTGCGGCTGGAAGGATTAGGTCAATTGAAAAATCCAATGACCTTATCGGAAATCGAACCCCCGACCTTCCAGTTTGTAGCATAATGCTTCAACCAACTACGCTACCGCGTGCCCCGTTCTTCATGATAGAGTCTTCATAATTTTTATTCACCTTACAGTTCATAACAAAATGTGTACAACAGCATTTGAGGGACAAACGACACGTGTTAATGACAACATAATGACATATAAAAATGTAGATAGTATGAAAAGTGGGCTGATAAAATGAAGGAAATATTAAAAACAATGTAATATTAAATCATGAAAATAAAATTTTCATGAAGTTCATGAGAAGTTTCAATATCGAAACAGCAGTAGTTTAACAGAGGATAGCAACAAACAGATGAAGTGACAGAACAAGACTAAATAAATTATAACTGCTATTACTGCATTTTAAATGTACAGAAACACAGCCGAATTCAAAACGATGTGGAGCACAATTGACATCTTTCGGCTACTGAGGTGTCCATTCCACGTAAGGAGGCCCCTGTCCTCTGCTTCATCCTTCGAGCCTCGCTCTTTCGAGCACGCTCCCATCTGCATATACAGCTATCCAGTAGGGGCTGCTTTGAAGCCCATCTGTCAGTACATATGTCATTCTGTTTCATCCGCTGGTCATACCTGGTAGGCTGTATATCTTTTAATTTGAGCTTATTTAGCGACGCTGTTAGTACGTCAGCCAGTCTTTTTTTTTTAAAGTCCCCATTTAATTTTTTAAAAGTATTTTCAAAGTACCTGCAATTTTCAAACACAGAAGACAGCGTGAGCTGTTATACACAAAGAGCTGCACATTTTGACGTCCTTATATCCACAGACTTATTCTGCACTGATAATGGTTTACGAATATGTATTAGTTAAAACATATCAACAGAAATTCAAACATTCCAGTTGCGTTCACGTACGCAGACATCTTGCTTACCCTTAAGAGTACTCCTACCACCAGTTGAGGAACTTGTCTCAGACTAACGGTATTATTAGCGGCCTCCGTAGTCTAGGGGTAACGTTCCCACCTCATGACTCAAGGTACGCGGGTTCAAATACCCGGCGGAGGTCCTTTAATTTTAAGGGCGGAAAAATTCAGGGAACAAGTCCTCCGGGAGGGACTTTAAGCCGTGGGTCCCGTGTCGTAGATTTACGGCACGTAAAAGAACCTCATGCCTCTAGGAGGCCTCTGAGCTAAATTAGGCCAAATAGTTTCCAATGCCTCCGATAGATGGGAAAGTATTAGGTACCACTGCCAGAGGAGGGACGACCTCGCTGACAGAAAGGGACTAATTATTAGATACCACTGCCAAGTAGAGGGTAGAAACCTTGCTGGCAGAAAGGGGCTAAAGTACCGTATTTACGCATGTATAGGCCGCAGCACAATTTTCAGACAAATTATAGAAAAAATAATTTTCTTGGAATATTATTACTAATGTATTACTAATTATGAATATATTTTTTTTTAAATGAAGTGTGATTTCGAATATTTCGAATATAAGCCGCACCCCAGTTTTCCTCTTGAATTTTTGGCAAAAAATGTGCGGCCTATACATGCGTAAATACGGTATTAGGTACCACTGCCAGAGGAGGGACTAACTCGCTGACAGAAAGGAACTAACTATTAGATACCACTGCCAAGTAGAGGGTAGAAACCTCGCTGGCAGAAAGAGGCTGATAGCGAGCACCAGTATCGGTAGGGAGATGGAGACGGTAGAAATTAAAAGGGGGATGTACAATAGACTATCAGTCGCGGTGCATGGGGAAAACCACCCCCTCAATACTGAATCACTGAACGGTATTAATATTAATTCCTGTTGCTCCCTCTCGAAGACAGGGCATCTGTGAAACGCTGCGTTTCATTTCAGTTTCCTAATCTTATAGACAGTCTGCAGGACTCCTTGGACGGGGGATCAGCCCATCAGAAGGCCATTACTTACACATGATAACACAAACACAATAAATCCAGACAGACGTCCATGCAACGAGTGGGATTCGGACGCACGATTTCAGTGTTTGAGCGGGCGAAGACATGCGCGGCCACTGTGCGTAGGATGATTAGAGAATAATAAACTAGAAACGATGTAGAAGGAAGCGGCGATGCTATCCCAGCGTTTACTTAAGAGGGACGGGCGAAAATAACGGAAATACTTAGTCGGGAGAGCCGGCGTTCCGGTAATAATTGGAACCGGACGCCTCCCGCCTCCAGAATATGACAAGGTCGAAGCTTTACTGCGTGAACCAACCTTGCTCGGTGCACGCGCTAGAAACTGAATTCCTCGAAGGGATAGGAGAGGGGAAAAGATAAAGAACAGACTCGAGGCAAGTACGGCAGGATCTGGGGAAGCCGATCAGAAAATAAGGAATTAGAAAATAACATCGCCGTAACATAACCCTTTTCCCTATTTCAGTTCGGGATCGATTAAAAAATATACTAAAATCTGTAGGCAGTTTGTGGAGCTCCTTGGGGAGGGATACAACAAAACAATCACTCGGAAAATGAAAATCAGAAAAGTAACCAAAAGATTGACGGATTATACACCGACTGGGAAAATGAACATTGGATACTGTAAAATACTACTGAAATATCAGCTCTAGAGGGACAAGTGAGATTATCTGTAGCGGAGTGCAAATCCATGTGGTGGGAATGTTGACAGTTCTTACGTTTACGTAACATTCTCTGTTTCCATATTCGAAGTGACAGTTTAAGGACTTCTATCATGTGTTAGTTCATTCTTGATAGCCCACTATAAAATCATCGTTGGTTTCGCCTTTCCTGGTACCACTTCTGCTGGCTAAGGGGCGAAGAAATGACGTTAGCAGCATTGGCCAGAGAAGACTCACGACAGTACAGTCTTGTATTTAAGCATCCTGTTTCATTACTATATTCAGCCGTGTTTACATATAATTTTCCGTCTATAATGAAACTATACATTTCCTCCTTCACATTTGTTTTCGTTATTAACATGTTTCGGCCCCAAACCGCCATCCTCTGGTGTCCCATTATGCCAAACCTGCTACACTGCACTGAGTAATGTCCATTTCACACGCGCCTAACTGAGCATTTCGTAATAAAAATGTTACAATTGTACTCAACTGTTCTGCGTTAAATCTTATATGTTACAGTTCATTCCATTTAAAACCAATTAAAAATCGTTACAATTTTTAATTATATAAGAACTCCTAATTCCAGCTCATAAGGGGTGTCGTCTATTTGTCCAAGCAAGTTCCTGTCAGATGAAAGAGTGTCGAATTTCGTGCTTTTGTGGCCATTCATGCGTCTAACATACAGTGAATGTATCGCCATTCTCGTCGAATGGGCTGGGATTGCGTAGGAGTCTGTGTTCGATTCTTGGCTGGGCAGTCGGTCATGCGCATAGAAACGTTTCCTTTGGCTTCCTTAGTACTCCAGAAGAATATCTCCAAATATATCACAGTGACTTTTTTTTCAAAATATTAATGCTCATCTAATATATAACCCACACCTTTGCCTGTGTTCTTAAAACAGCTTCTTTAAGTAACAAAACACTGAATCAGCCATTAACTTCATTATGATGTGTCCTCATTGTGTGCTGCCAGGATTCCGAGATATTGATATTGATTGGTGTTATTCATGTTAGTCACTGATATGGAAGACATTTGCATTGCATATTTTGTCAATGGGTGCCATAAACTGATCATATATTTTTCTCGATTCTTCACAGGCTAAAAACACTTTCAATGTGAATTTCGACCAGATTTACCAAGAATGGAAGGCCGTGCACTACGGATGGCTGCCGACTGCGGAAGAACTCTCCAAAAGTTTGGGAGAAAAAGTTCCATATGACGTGCTCGAGAAACTCGATGTAAGAAGTAATCCAAACACTACACGCTGTAATATTAATTACGAAATAAGTCCTAAAAGAAACACCACATCACTGCATGTCGATCCAGTTAAAGTACCATAAGATGGACATTTATTCTTTTTACTACTCTTTATTCTATGTCACTGCTATCAACTTCATACAAAATTTTATCCAATATCCTTCTCTCAAGATTAAGTCCATACATCGATGAAATTATTGGGGATCATCAGTGTGGGTTTCGACGTAACAGATCAACTACAGATGAGATTTACTTTCGTCAGATACTGGAGAAAAAAATTGGAGTACAATGAGACAGTACATTAGGTATTCGTAGACTTCAAGAAAGCCTATGATTCAGTTAGGAGGGAAGTATTGTACAGTATTCTGATAGACTTTGGGATACCCATGAAACTAGTTAAGCTGATTAAAATGTGTTTAAACGAAACATATAGTAAAGTCCTTGTAGGTAAATATTTGTATGATAATTTTCCTATCCATAATGGTCTGAAACAAGGAGATGCTCTATCGCCACTCCTTTTCAACGTTGCTTTAGAATATGTCATTAGAAATGTCTAGGAGAACCAGGTGCGACTGAAATTAAATGGGGCACATCAGCTGTTGGTGTATGCCGATGACGTGAATCTACTGGGAGATATGTAGATACCATAAAGAAAAACACAGGAGGTTGGTCTAGAAGTAAACTAAGAGAAAAATTAAGTATACGTTGCTGTCTCGTTGCCAGAATGCAGGGCAAAATCATGACATAAAATAGCTAGCAGATACTTTCAAAATGCGGCACAGTTCAAATATTTGGAAACTACACTAACAAATCAAAATTTGATTCAGGAGGAAATTAAGAGGCGATTGAATTCGGGTAATGTTTGCTACCATTCAGTCCAGAACCTTGTCTTCTAGTCTGATATCTAAAAACATAAAAATTAGAATATACAAAACTATAATTTTGTCCGTGGTTCTGTATAGGCGTGAAACGTAGACTGAGGGTGTTCGAGAACAGCGTGCTGAGGAGAATATTTGGACCGAAGAGGGATGAAGTAACAGGGTTGGAGAAAACTGCATAATGAGGAGCTTCATAACTTGTACTCACCAAACATAATTTTTTTTTCATTGGCACCACAGCCCCAGTGGGCCTAGGCCTACCTCCATGAACTACCAAACATAATTAGAATGATCAAATCGAGGAGGATGAGGCGGGTAGGTAATGCAACACAAATGGGGTAACACATATAGGAGGTGGGATATCCAGATGGAAAGATGCCACAAGGGAGGCCAAGCCGTATGTGGGTGGACAAAATTAAAATGGATCTTGGAGAGATAGGATGGGATGGTATGGACTTGGTTGATCTGGCTCAGGATAGGAACCAATGGAGGACCCTTGTGAACACTGTAATGAACCTGCGGGTTCCATAAAATGCTGGGAAATTCTTGAGTAGCTGTACAACTGGCGGCTTTTCAAGAAGGGCTCAGCTCCATGAAGTCAGTTTATACTGTTTATTTTATTCTTGTTAGTATTAAATTATACTGCACATTCTCATTCCTAACTTATAGAATAGGGCGTAAGTGTGTTATGCTAATAATTTTAATATTCTTTTAGTTTTTTAGAATACTACTACTACTACTACTACTACTACTAGTAGTAGTAGTAGTAGTAGTAGTAGTAGTAGTGCAGTATTAATGAAACATGCATACTCTATACTCATATAATCAGTGATGTTCTTGAGGCAAAGTAAATATGACACCCCTGGGGATAACATAATGAACCC
This sequence comes from Cryptotermes secundus, assembly GCF_002891405.2. NCBI lineage: Eukaryota > Metazoa > Arthropoda > Insecta > Blattodea > Kalotermitidae > Cryptotermes > Cryptotermes secundus. The sequence continues at coordinate 1,602,044 of NW_019727389.1, read as the reverse complement.
GAAACATTTTGGTAAAAATATAGTAACAGAGTGACTGACTGCATTAGACTAAATTACTTCATGTGTGTGCGTTGCATTAGATTGTCGAAATATAGGTGTGATATGGGAGCAACGATGGGAATTCAAACTTCAAGCAATCACCCTTTTACAATAAGTGCACAAAATATGCAATGTCGCACATAACCTTGTGCACACTTATTACGTAGTTACATACAGGAGCCACGCGGTAGTGTAGTTGGTTGAGGCACTATGCTACAAGCCGGAAGGTCCCGGGTTCGATTCCCGATGAGGTAATTGGATTATTTAATTGACCTAACCCTTCCAGCCGCACTGTGGCCCTGGGGGGTAACGGGCGGCCGGCGCGTAAGGTTGACAACCTCACCGCCATCTGTGAGCCGATTGTGTAGAAAATGTGGATGCCTCGATGTGTTCACAACCCTATGGGCCTTCATGGCCTTTTGCAGGGATAGCTTTACATTTATCTTTTATTAATTGCATACACGTTTTACCTCTACTAGTTAGACGTTTCGGTTTTTACAATCAACACACTACCATATATCAATTGAAACGCAAGTGCTGTTGTTTATATTATAAATATGGCCATGTACATCAGAAGCTTCCATACTGACTGCGACTTAGAAACTTAATACATCAGATTATGGAAGCATAAAAAGTTCTTCTGAAACGTACGAGTTATAGTAAAGAATTGGACGATAGTTGTATATGATGAATTGGCTATATTGAACATTCCGAAAGTACTGAAGAAGAGCACAAGGAATCTTGTTAGCCGAGAGTCGAAAACAAGATCATTCAGTTACAGAGCAGACGTGCTGACAGCTCGACCGCGTTGAGCATCTCCGTCTGTTTCAGTGAACTGGGATCAGACACTCTTTGAGCTTATATTGATTCACGTCATTGACCAGTAATCTCGATGACCGTGATCCTTGGGGACATCTTATGCATTCCTCAGCGGTGACTCCATTTCTTCTTCCGTCACACTGCCTCGTCACCGATGAAATGTTTTTGTATCACAACTAGTTACACTGGAAGCTGGACGTAAGCTTTGTCTCTGAGAGAGACCTGTGTATGTACTGTCGAGCGCTGCATATTGGAGTACGCTCCAGAGAGTAAGCAAGTAACAGGAGACCGGAAGTAATTGCACAGTGGGAAATGCAATTGTGTACTCCACTCCAGGACGATAAAATGAAGATGAATGGCATGAGCGAGACATGTGACACGCATGGTAGAGTTCAGAAATGCACTTAAATATTAATTGTAAAAACTGAGGAGAAGAGACTACTTGCAAGACCTAGATGTAGATGTGAGGAAAATATTAAAATAAGTGTTACAGTAATAGGGTGTGATGATGTGGATTGGATCAGTCTGGCTCAGGATATGGGGCCAACGGCGGGGTCTTGTAAATTTGGAATGAAACTTCGGTTCGATAAAGTCTTGGAATTTCGTGACCAGCTGAGTGACTATTAACTTCTGCAGAAGGCAGTTTTATGGTATTAAAAATCGAGAGATTCTGAACCTTTTATTGGTTGACATATGTAAAGGTGCTCGTGTGTGTGAGCACCGCTCCATAAAGATGTTCACGGGAAGCGACCGCGGAATTAGATGGAGGTGAGTGACCAGAACCTCAGTCCACTCGCCCGGTACTGTATGAATAGGAAGAAGAGTGGCCACTAGAGCCACTATTTGAAGCATGAAACTCATCTATAGTTCAGTCGCTAACTCACAAAAAAGAGACTGCGTCTGTTACAAAGACAACCCTGTTAGTACTGTTTAGGGAAATAATCGCTGTTTAGTCTTAGAATCATATAAAATACGTAAGTGAGCTGTGTGCAGAAAATGCGTATTTTATAAATAAGTCGTTGCGTATAATAACCACTCTGCTTCAGACGGTTGATGTATGAATGCAATTGCATGAACCCATTTTCTGTACTTGAAGATTCATGATATAGCTTACGTTACGTTCAGCCGCAGAGGGCAATCAGGTTAGAGCGATATTTGTATGAAGTGTATATCTGCCATACCAAATATCGCTGATATCTGGTAAGTGGGTTTGGAAGTATGGACGGACGGACATTGTGTAAAGATCGCAATACTGAAAGTCGCTCTTGTTGCAGCTTGACATGGCGCTGAAGGACACGTATAGGTACCTGCAGAAATACGCCGTCGGCATAGAACAGGTCGTGTGGGACCAGATGGACAGTAATGGGCCCTTCAAGAATCAGTTCGCAGACATCGAGTTCAAACTGAGAGCGGTGAGTGGGATCAACATTGTAGTGCTTACATATGAACCCAGATGTGTATCAGGCCTGCATAAATTCATGATGGCGTGTAGAATATTCTTCCTGCTATATTACCACTAGCATATGATCTGTCAAAGGTGAGGGAAAATGAATTATTCCTTCCTTCTCTTTAACCCTTTCGTATCTTTATATCCTTCCCTCCTTTCTATTGTCATTCCTCTTCGCCGTACTTCCTCATTCTCTTTCACGTTAAAACAGTCCCGTCACTCGGCATTATCTTTCCTCCACCCCTTTATCACCTTCCTTCCTTCTGACATATTCATTTTCCATCTCCTTTATGTGTCTGTCATATTGTCATTCCTGCCCCCGTGGTTGTGGGTACAAACATTTTACTATTATGGCGGCGCAATATAATAAGAGAGACGTAGACATGCATAATAAAATAAGTTTAATAAGATTAATAGAATTAAAACTGCATAATGAGGAGCTTCATAACTTGTACTCTTCTCCAAGTATAATTAGATTGATCAAGTCAAGGAGGATGAGGTGGGCAGGTCATGTAGCACGAATGGGGGAGACGAGGAATGCGTATAGGATATTGGTGGGAAAGCCAGAAGGAAAGAGACGACAGGGAAGACCAAGGCGTAGGTGGGTGGACAATATTAGAATGGATCTTAGAGAGATGGGATGGGATGGTATGGATTGGATAGATCTGGCTCAGGATAGGGACCAGTGGAGGGCTCTTGTGAACACGGTAATGAACCTCCGGGTTCCATAAAATGCTGGGAAATTCTTGAGTAGCTGCAGAATTGGCGGCTCCTCCAGAAGGGTTCAGCTCCATGAGTAAGTAAGTAATAGAATTATAGGAAGATATTTTGTAAAGAACATTTTTAAAAATATGCAACTTAAGTAAGCACGGCTATATTCACATTGTTTGCATCAGAAGCGTGAACTTATCTTATAAGAGAGAGAAGAAAAGCTTGGAGGTTCAACATATTAAATTACATAGAGAATTTGTAGGCTTTTCAAGAAGAAAGCGAATTAGAACACTACACGGAGTAAAACGACGACAGTCACCGTCACTCAGTATGCAGAAATATGTACACAGCAGTGTGAGAGAGGAATGCGAGGGGAGATGTGGAAAACCGAACGAAGATTGTCGGACGAAATTTTAAGTCTCAGAATGGATCCTAAAAACCAAATTCTTGTCTGTACAGGGGAACAATGCTGAATGCACAATTCTCATGAATAATATTAATAGTCTACTTTCATTACACTGAGTAAAAAGTTTTAGGGTTTATGATTACATTATCATCATCATCATCAAAACGTTGGGATGATGCTGAGGGGAAGCTATGCCGTGTAGCCATTTATGAGCCTGAGCAGCTCTCAAGTGCAGACTCATGGTTTATTTAACGACGTTATATTAACCGCCTAGACTATTTCTATAGCGTCGAGTGGTAGGCTGATTGAAAGGGATGTGAATACACAGTCATTGGCCTTTTTAATATAATGTCACAAATTTTGCCCGGGCGGAGGGGTAAGGTCAAGTTGTCCTTGTGCTTAACTAATTAAACACTACGCCATGAAAGCGTATGGAGGAGTGGATGTATAGATCCACATTTTCTTGACCTCGGCACTAGACGGAAGTGAGTGGTCAGCTTCACGCCCCTGCCGCTTTACCCCTGAGGAAAGAGCTTTCGGTACCCATTGGATAGGAGGTTGGATGGCCCCCAGAGCCGGTCTGGACTACATGGAGACGTGAAAATTCTAGCCCTCCCCCTGACTTGAACTCCGACCCCTTGATAACCCAGCCCGTAGCCAGTCGCTATACCGACTAAGCTATCCCGACACTTTCGAGGGGAGAGGGGCTGAGGAAAACTAAAAAATCACTCAGGATAGAAACCTGTGTCTGGGTCTGAGATTCTGCATGTCCGCAACACTAAGGAACAGGAATAATCAGTCAGTTACATTAGGTAATCAGCAAAGTGGTTGTACGCGCGCTGGGCAACTCAGGTTCCACAAGCAGTAAGGGCAAACGCACTTCCTGCTTTCTGAAAGGGGCATTGTTGCTGGCCTCGTAACGTTTAATCTGACTCCACAGAAATCGCATTTGACTCAGGATACAGTGATAAGGACGCAGCCCCAGAACATAAGCCTTGCGTTCTGTACAGTTTCGTTGACGGCGTAGTTACCACATGTGCTTTCATGAACGGTCTTCACTCTTTGTATGAATTCATTTTACAGTTTCAGCATTGTTCTCACAGAGACGATCTTTCAGTCACTTAAGCATATCATGCTTACGCCACGAAATTGTCGGAATATGCTGCATGAACATACTGCACTGCCCTTCTCCGAACCTTCTGAATCCTTGACGTTATTAATTTCGTCAACGATGGTTCAAATAAATTATTAGACGAACTGTGAAATTATAACCTTACACCGTACATTATAGGAACCGGGATAGCGCAGTCGGTATAGCGACTGGCTACGGGCTGGACGACCGAGTTGTCAAGAATTTTCTGCACGTCGTCCAGACCGGCTCTGGGGTCCACTCAACCTCCTATCCAATGGGTACCGAGGGGTCTTTCCCCGGGGGTAAAGCTGTAGGGGCGTGAAGCTGACCACTCACCACCAATCTATACATTCATTCCCCCATACGCTTTCATGGCATAGTGCTTAATTAGTTAAGTTCCCCCCCCCCTTGGCACTACAGCCCCAGTGGGCCTAGGCCTACCTCCATGAACTTCTCCGTTCACTTCGGTTTTTCTTGATCTTACACATTCGGTAGGACTCCTTGGACGGGTGATCAGGTCGTCGCAAGGCCTCTACCTGTACACAGCACAGAAACACGCACACAAACATCCATGTCCTGAGCGGGATTCGAACCCACGATTCCGGTTTCCAAGCGACCGAAGACAGTACATGCCTTGGACAATTAGTTAAGTACAGGGACAACTTTACACCGTACACAATACAATGACTTGCACAATTCAGTATACCATAGAAAAGAGAACTCTATATAAAGAAAACCTGCACATTAAGTTATAGTATCCATGCATTTCGCAATCAAGTGACGTGGCGAAGTGCACTCACCCCGCCTATCTGTTTACATCAAGTTATTTCTTTAGTGAAACGGAGAATAAGGCGGGGTCCATTCTCTGCTCCTCCGGTGGTGCTTTGCATTGACTGTTTGCGTTGCGTGTTGCAGACGCTGTGTGAAATCCAGGCGGCAATGTTGGAGCGTGGAGTGGCGCAACATGACAATATCACCCGGCAAATCATGGGAAACGAACTGCGCCAAGTAACTAACTCATCGTACCGGAACGTGCGGGACTGGGTCATCTTCCGGGACTGCATGAACGGGCTGGAATACGTGATCCAGGTGTTCGAGTACTTCAAGGAGAAGTTGACCTCCTGAAGCACACCCATTCTTGGACAGGAGCACCACTTCGGCGGCAAGGATCGGCTCGACGTACACAGCAACTTCCGTCGAACACATCGAATTGCGTCCTCACAGTATTGGCATTCACAAAGAAGCTGAGCTTTCGACTTATCTTCACTCTCACTTAAAAAGAAATTTATCTTGGTTGAAGGTGAAGACAGTTATGAAACGTACCGTCGTATTTTCATTAATTCCGTCACTCAGCTCCATCCAAGAGGGCAGTTTTACTGCTTTTGGAAAAATTTTTATTTTACAAAATACTTTTAAATATAAATCCATATTCGTGTATACTATAGACAAAAATGGGATTGTTCACTAATTATCAGTGGGATATTGCCACACGTAAATTATGCGAGTCACTGTATGATATGTACTAGTAAACACCCATCACTACTGATACATTTAAACTAAGGACCATATGGTATGTAGGAATGAGACAGAGGTTAGAGATATTAATTAGACTTCTCCCTACGTGGATGTGATGCATGTGCATTGTAACAAGGGAGAGAAAGCTTTAAGTGTATGTATATATTTATATTTGTAAAGCCACGATATAGAGCAAAGAGCCGTCCAGAATCTCAGACGATCGTAGAAGCTATGTAGCCAGTATTTATAGACCTTACGTAAGAACATTGATAGAATGCTGATTGTATTTTCTTCGTATAGCAACACCATCGTTTTACTCGAGTACTGTTCCTGTTAACAATTTTGTATTATATATATATTAATATTTANAATCAACTAAGATTGTCAAAAGCAGGGGTCTCAAACTCGCGGCCCATCGTTTCACTTTATGCAGCCCTTCTGATTATAGAATGTGGCACGCCTCGGTGTCGATTATTCTATTTTATTTCAAGTTTCTCTTCGCCTTTGCGAAAGGTTACAAAGAGATCTGCTACACCTCATCTAGGTTATCCATAGCTGTTACAGTTCTATCGGGTAACAAATGACCGAGCACCTCGAACCCCATGCTCTCTGGGTGGTAACCGCTGCCATGAACATTGCCACTCACCAGGGTTTTCCACCTGGAGGACAACAAACCACTGTATAGAAGCGAGCAAAATCATTTAAAAAGCCATGGTAATGTGTCAAGTCGCCCCATGAACTTCAGGATCGCGTCTGATCATAAACTGAAATAAAAATAAATATCCTATAAATTTAATGTTAAAACGGTTTATATTATGCCTAAAATGTAGCAAAGCACAAATTTACCGTGTAAGGTTCGCTTTACAAAGTGTTGTTAACCGAAGTTTAGCTGAAGTTTTGGAGGCTAGATTTTTTGTTCTCATGGGTGAGACTGAGTCCACTTGGTACTACGGCCACTGTTTGGCCTATTGTTCCAGCCCCGGATGATAGGCGATGACTGTGGAGCAATCGGTGGAATGCGAATTGGCAGGGGAAACTGAAGTACTCTGAGGAAACCTGCCCCATGCCACTTTGTCCACCACAAATCTCACATGACCTGATCCGGGCTCGAACCCTGGCCGCTGCTGTGGGAGGCCGGCGACTAACCGCCGAGCTATGGCATGGCCGAGGATTCTGTCGATTGTAACCATTGCAAACAGTTGTGTCAGACCTTGTGTCCTCTAACCAAATTTGGTAATGAAGTGGACCTTGAAATCTCTGTGTGTGGTATGTTTTATTTTGCGACGTCTCTGTCTAAAATGAAGAAGAGGAAATTCGGAGAAGAGTGTCTTGTATTTCAAGAATAATTGGGAGAACATGTAGTGCGTGATAAAATTGTTTGCCTCATTTGCAATAAGTGGGTATTAGTGGCAAAAGAATACAATTTGCGCCGTCATTACGGAACTTTACACAAAGATATGTTTGGTGTTCAAGAAGTGAAGCTAAGAGAAGACAAATTGCAGAAACTTAAATCTGATCTGCAACGGCAGAGGAATAATTTGCTGTTGCTTCTAAATCAAATGAAGCAGCAGTTCAAGGAAGTTTTGCTGTTTCACAAAGCATTGCCAAAAAAAATCAGGACCATTTATGGATGGTGAGAATGTGAATGTGCATAATGAAGGAAGCAGAAATACTTGATCCAAAAAAACAGAAGCTTTTTAAAGTCGTCAGTCTTTCATCAAACACAGTAACTGATCGAGTGAATGATTTGGCAGAAGATATACCGTGTCATATCAGAGAAAAACGTTAAGATTTTGTGGTATAATCAGTTGCAATTACGAGACAACAGACGTTACAGATACACCGCAGCTATCCGCTTTTATTCGAGGTGTCAATGAGGACTCTGAGTTAATGGTAAAACTTCATATACCTATGAAAGAGAAACATGTAAAATTATTTTTTTTCTGAATTTATAGCCTTTTTTTTAGCAAATATGAATTCTCTTAGGAAAGAACGGTTAAGTTTCTTAGTGACGGGGCTCCTGCTACGATTGGCAAAAGTTAACAGACAGTTTAAAAGAAATTGTAGAATCCGAGGAAACGGCTTCTTTCATTACTTTCCTCAGCAGGTTGTGCTGGACATGTGAGTGTGAAGAGAATGAAAATTTACATCATACCTCAGCGAAGAGATACAGTGCAATGTAATTTTAAATTGAAGATGAGGTCGTATTTCCTCCATTTAAGACGCATCCTTGATTTAGCAGTAGGTTTCAGGAACGAAGGCGCTACCGACTGCAGGACGGACCCATAATTTTTAAGACGCAACATTGAGCCTAGGTGTAACAATGAACGCTGACCGATGTCTCTTCATCGCATTGTGTTGGTTGATACTTAGTCGTTTCAGCATTCAAGCCCTCATTAAGTTTTTGATACATTGCCACAGGTAACAACATTACATAGAAATACTTTCGGAATCTTCTTTAGTGTTTACTGTCCCATGACTAGTGTTGTGAATATGACAATTTTCTTTGCCCTTCTGTCATACACGGCGTATTTTGTTGACGGCGATTCGTAGATGCCATAAAATATAAGATTCACCCCCTCACTGATTCATGAAGCTGAGTCCTTGAGAAGCCGCCAAATGTATAGCTGCTCAAGAACTTCCCAGCATTTTATGGACCCCGAAGGTTCATTACAATGTTCACAAGAGCACCTCCACTAGTCCCTATCCAGAGCCAGATCAATCCAGCCCATACTGCCCCTTGCTGTCTCTTGAAGATCCTTTTTAATATTGTCCACCCACCTACGTCTTGGTCTTCGTAGTGGTATCTGGCTTTCCCACCAATATCATATGTGCATTCATCTCATCCCCCATTCGTGATACATGTCCTGCCCATCTCATCCTCCTTGACTTGATCATGCAAATTATACTTTGCGAAAAGTAAAGGTTATGAAGATAAGACGAACCCCAATTTAGGAGAATTTTATGTGTGAAAAAAACGCATGTTAGAATCGAGAAAATATGATGATAATGTAACGGACCAATCTTCATATTGTGTTTAATTTTAAACCAAATACTTAACTTTATATTGCTGAAAATGGCGTGCGACCCGCCATAGCTTTCAAATTTATCCGTTTGGCCCACGTACGATTTGAGTTTGAGACCCCTTGGCTAAAGTTTTGTGACAGGTTTAGTTCACTATAGGTCCACCAGTTGTATGCAGGAAATTGTCCACTGTCTAATTTATCTTTGATTTAGGCTTGCACGACTCCTCAGTCTCTTCGGGCATTTGCGCGGGTTAGGCCAGGACGCTTCCTCCACTCTCTTTCGAATTTATTATTCACAATTAATCCTATAATTCGACGCTGTATGGTCTCAAGTACGGGCGCCGTCGCTAAATAAACAACAAAAAAGCTACACAAAATGACGTGAGAGTTGCTTTAGGTTGTCATTTTACTTACTTTTTAATTATTGTAAGATTAATGCCAACAGGTTGGATTAAACCCAACTACAAAACCACTGGGATTAGCAAATTAATATAGTATCTCAAAGGTGCTACGTTTTGTCCACCTGTTGCCCTAACCTAAAAATGAAAACAACAAAGTAACTGTATGCATGATGAAAGCCACTTGAAGGCTGGGTAGAGCCATCTCCCAACATGTCATTTATAAATCAAATGTCAGACAATGAGCAATGTCGAACATAAAGTTCAAATATAGTTACTAAGTTGTTAATAATTGAGACAAGAAGCTGAGAGGCTCTATGAACATTTATTTGACTAAACTTTGAATATTGTATTTTAAATTACAGTTGCAGGTTTTCTTCGGCGCTTTGAACTTTCCGTGTTCTCATATATCATGGTTCTACGGCACGTCATATTCTGTTGATGATAGATCAAGACTAATAATTCAGAAAACGACAGTGGAGCAGATGCAAACATTTTAATTATACGAAATAACTTTGTCTCATTTTAGGATGAGTCAAATTACGTGTTTATTTTAAAATTCCGCAGTTCTAGCATGTCTTCATTAAAGCCTCCGAAGCATAACCGTCACAAAAATTTCCAGGATCTCAGTGTTTAAATATGAATCTTCCTTATGCAGATAAGGAATCTCAATTCATACACGTGTGTGCTGACGTTTCATGCATTTACAATAAGTCTGTCTTTATTTACATAAGCAACTGTTTTGATGTTATTCTTTCCCTGCCCCAGATATAATTTACCATCAGTATTCATTATGTAATTCAGTGTATACCAGCTGTTTGAGAATGAGAAGAAATGTGTTTTTTGCTCCGTAACAGAGTGAACTAAAGAATTTGGAGCTACTTAAAAGTTATCTTTGTATTTTATACCTTTCATTTGCTGTATGATGTATGCAAAGTATACTAACAGATTTGAGGCTTATTGGGAATATTCAAATCCATTATTGAAAGGCCATAGATTATTGACTTGAATTGTCAAGAGGTATAATGGAAGTTTATTTTAATTTACATTATAAAATTCGGGGGACAATAGAGGAAACATTCGCAGTGCTTTTTTAACAAACTGTCTCTGTCAGAGCACTAAAATTGTTAAGGGAATGGCTGCACTGTGGCTTTGAACTATCTTGATTTCTTCCGGTTCAGTTTCTGTGGTATTGTCTTTTTACACGAATGCAAGTTGAGCTGCCGAAACTTCCGTTTCTGCGCAAATAGTGATTAACCTGTGTTACTCAGATTGTGTGCAAAATTTGAATCTGTTCTGTTTTCAGCCCTGAAATTGCAGCATAATTATTTATACTTTTATCCTTTATTTAATTGATAATTTAAATGATTTATTATTTCTGTATTAGCGACTTAACAAGTTATATTTATTGAATATAATCAAAATGTGTAATTTTATTCCCGTACCTTGATCACATGGTTCACAGAGTTCAGTCAAATTTCCGATTAATGAAATGCGAAGTTTGTATCAAATAAAGTGAACAGATCTTGTTTCCACGTGTATTGAGAATGCTGATTTGTCTCGAAAGGGTATTCTTGTAATTTAGGTTATTCTTTCAGTAATAACATAGAATAAACCTCTTTGAGTCTGTCAGTGAAAATTAGTACCTCATATTTTGAAAGTCCCTGAACTAAGCTTACTTAAATTTCGTTAATGTATGTTTACATGATGAAACAAAACTTAATGTTAGCATGCTCTTGAGGTGAAAGATTTGTTAAGCTATGGTGCGATCAGTTTTGTAAATTAGGTTTCAACTATGTGTATCATTAAGCCTGTTAATATTTTTAAGACTGTGATATTCATGTGTTTTATATTTTAATTAATGACACAGTACATCTATGTTATTGCCCATAATTGCCCCATTTGCTTGATCTCTTACATGGCCTCATCATTTCTAAGTTCACTAACCTCAAACAGAACCAATTTTGTTGCTACTACTTTAAAGCTGTAAAAATTGTACAGGACACATGAATGTCTGTAAAGAGTTCAACTAAATTTTAATGTAAATTCAATTGTTTCTTAATTCTTGACAAGTTTGAGGTCAGTGTTAGAAATGCAGTGGTTGAATTTTCAGAAATTTAGGCATGTATTAACAGCAAATCCCATTGATTCTCCCATTTCCTTGTAACTCTTTATGCTTTTGCAGAAGGAACTACATCAAACAGTTGATTATTTTATGTTAATTATTTTAATGTACCCATACCAATTATTTCACTTAATAAACTATATTTTATTTATTGAAATGAATTGTGAGTAAATCTACACACAATATAATACATATAAGAGCCTGTATGTTCCCATGAAAGTCCAACAACAATTGTACACTGTCATACCACTGATTGAAGTTTTAGCTTCGACTAGATGTGAAACTTGGGCTATCACATTCCTGGAGAAACGTCGATTAGGGGCGATTTAGAACAAGGTGCTGGGAAGAATATTTGGACAGCGAAAGAACAGTATGACGAAGAAAACTACATAAGGAGTACCTTCGTTTTCTATTCTTTATCAAATGGTGGTGGTGGTGGTCAGGTGAAGAAGGATGAGACGTGGAGGGATAAAGGATGACAAAATACATTTTAGTCAGAAAGTCTGAAGCGAAGAGACCATTTTGAAGACCTACGCATAGATCGGAGGATAATATTAAAACGAATGTGACAGAAATACAGTGTTTGTGGACGGGATTGATCTGGCTTATGATATGGTCCAGTGGCGGACTTATGTGAATGCCTCGGAGTTAAATGAAGAAGGGAAATTTCTTGAATAGCTGAGCGACTGTTAGCTTGTCGGCAAGAATTCTGCTCAGTAAAGTGCTAGGTTGCTGAAGTCCCACTGTCCTATCCGCGACCTGCTGCATTTATTTCATGAGGACCTGTTTCAAGTCCTACTTGAGTAGCTCTGATCTTGGACGAAGCAAATTGTAATTGTAAAGTATTTTCTCTTATGGCTTCGATTGTATCAGAGAAATTTGAGAGTAACAAATTTGTTGCTTTGCAGACAAAGGGCTAAACAGTATTCAAAATCCGGGAAGAATGTGGAAGTCTGGAAGCATCTTTGCAAATGAAAACAGATCTGTTTTTAATCAATTTTGGGAATCACTGGTCTGATTAAAGGAAAGAACCCTTTGCCCCTTTGCTTCATGAGAGCGACCAATTGCATGAGCGGGCGCTCTGACTAAGCCCTCTGCTCTGAGGATGGAAAGCAGAAAATTACTTTCATACGTTAATTAGGATTTCAAAGTATCCTCTCACTATTTGTAATTCTGTATTTCAGCATCCTGTTGCGCATCTTTAATTAATCATCTATCACTGTCAGTGATGCAACAATATTTAAAATATTCACTATTCAACACTAACACAACATGTTTCGGCCACAGACGGCCATCCGCAGGTGTTTCAATGCGTCCAAAGTGTTACACTTCTTTGATGCGCGCTAAAATTGCGCGTTGCAGTCCACTTAAAATAACATAAATGATTACTTAAAATTCATTAAACAATTTTTTCTATTAAAATCTTTCGTAAAATCCTATTCCCCCTGATAAGGGGTGTTGTCCACTTGCTTAAAGCTGTGAGATATTCCAGACTAATGAAGACGACAAAACACAACAACAAGCAAGGGGCATACTGCAGATTGCAGACGGCTAATGAAACAGAAACAAGCTCAGGAAAACTGTCTGGAATATCTCACAGCTTTAAGCAAGTGGACAACGCCCTTATGAGGTGGAATAGGATTTTACGAAAGATTTTAATAGAAAAAATTGTTTAATGAGTTTTAAGTAATTATTTATATTATTTTAAGTGGACTGCAACACGCAATTTTAGTGCGCATCAAAGCAGTGTAACAGTCTGGACGCATTGAAACAACTGAGGATGGCCGTCTGTGACCGAAACATGTTGTGTTAGTGTTAAATGATGAATATTTTAATGATCGTTGCATTACTGACGTACTTAATACATAGACGTTTAATTATCCTCTCACTATTTACTGAGAATGCGGTTTCGAATCTCGATAAAAACTCTCCCGCAATACTTATGTCGTTCTGACAGGCATTGCTACCGTACAAACTAGGAAGATTACAGAGTAAATTTTATGATACGTGTACATTACAGTGTTGTCTGTAGGGTTGCAGTAATAACGATAAAACTTACAGAAAATAGAATTTTGATACAAAAATTTGTTTTTATGTTAGTTAAACTCTGTGCCATATAGACGTGTAGGGGAGTGGACTAGTGACTCCACCTTTCCTGAACTTTGCATTAGACGGAGGTGAGTGGACAGCGTCACGGACCTGCCACCTTACCCCTCGGGGAATAAGCTCCCGGTACCCATTTGATGGGAAGCTGGGTGGACCCCAGAGTCGGTCTGGATTCTGTGGCATAGAGAAATTTATTGCGCTGCCTGGAAACGAACCCGGGCCGTCGAGCCCATAGCTCGTCTCTATACCGACTGAGGTATCCCAACTCTCGATTTTTGTATATGAAAGAAAAAATATATTCAGATATATTCGGGAAGAGGCTCGGTGTTTCGGTAAGTTGTCTGCAAACGTAGTAATTTCGAGAGCTAATTCACCGTGCATTAGTCGGTGCTATCCGGAGGCGATACGCTAATGAGGAAGACCCCGAGAACCGGTTATGTTCGCTTATCGGTCACTGAAGATCGACATAGCGGCTTGTCTTCTGCTTGACTAAAAGTGACTCCGATTTTGTACGCAGCAAGATGGAAGTCTCTTTCAGAAATTCCCTCTTTTATGGATCACTGAAAACTGGTTTCATGATTCTGTAGTACGTACTGTTTACTTATCCGAGTTGGAATGCGCTGTCCTCATTTAAATACAATTTGTACTGGTGGGGTTTGTTATTTGTTTTGCATGACACAAACAGTGGGATCGCAAGCTCTAATCACATTCGACGTATATGAATTTCTNGGGTAGAAGAAAAAGTATAAGAAATCTGCAAGCGACAAGACCGTGAGAACGGTAAAAGCAGACCAGTCTGCTGGAGGCGATACGTTCCTCCGAAACGTCGGTTAACACCACTTATACACGGTGCCAAATCCCAGAAGACTGCTTTCTTCAAATTAGATATAATTCTCTTCACTGGAAATTTAAATTATAAAAGAGGAATTAGTTATAATATAATAATCTATAACGGACTAATGCATAGAGGAAGAAAACCGAGACATAAGGTTAGCATTACGTAACCAATTCGTAATACTGGCCTATCTTATCGCCGATAAATATTATTATTATTTGCCGCAGAAGTAGCAAATACTCCAATTCTACCAATTTGCAAGAACTATCTAAAGTAACTCCTTAGAGCAGAGTCCAGCAGCTAATAACACTTAACCTGTCCGAGACCCTGTATAACATGTAACGTGCTAGCATTTACGGCGAGTTGTTAGACCTCGCGCAAACTGCAGGATCACCCCTTGTCATCAGTCTACGACTGTTTATTCACTATATTTGCAGCTACTCTCCATGGTTTGAAGTCGTCTCCTCTATCTGCAACCTCAGAATGTGCCAGTCTCTAGTGACAAAAGTTACAGTGACAATAAAAAGGACGCTATGTGTATACTGGTGTACGCTGTCTAATGCAGCATAATACTAGTATTTATGCCAGTAGAGTTAGGTGGCACGTCATTGAAAGAGTCATTCAGTCTACAAGAATTTTTCAAAACACAGCATGATAGTTTCATAAAATAACCAAGTTTCGAAATCGTACTAATGGAAACTTCATAAATGGATACGACTGTGATGAATACACAACATGAATTACCGAATTTCCGTCGCAGATGAAAAGCGTACAACTGTGAAAGATGGCAGACATGGCTAAGCCTCTAAGATAAGCAATTTAAATTAAATTTTCCCTTAACGGCAAATTTCATTATGGACGCACATCAAAGAAATTATATTTATGTTAAATTTACATCTCTGAAAGTTGACGTGTACCTGTGTAATCCAAGGCGGGGTTCTGTCTTAAGAGAGCTAAAATTAAGAGTTATGAATGCTGTATGGATGTACATGAGCTTGTTTTAGCAGAAACAGGAACATTTTCGTTAAGCATGCAAGTGTTGGACGTCCTCCTTAAAGAGACATTTTATCGCTACGAAACTTTTTCAATATAGGTGAAGGAATAACAGCTTTCCCCCCCAAAAAAATCTGAAGTGTGATTGATATGATTCTGATGCGACACTGCAAGGTTTAGTGAGGGATTGGAGAGGAGTTGGCAGAAGAGCTGCCCCGAGCGTAGACGTTAAACGCAATTAAATAGTTCAGTAATTAAAAGTCTTCACTGAGTGTCATCAGCGCAGAACGGACGAACTGCGAAAGAAACAAAGAGGACTAGCTTTTGTTTGCTTACTGATTGGCTGAAGATCTGTTATAGCCTTTTGCTCCCATCGATTTTGTAAATTTCAGCTTTCTCCTAGCGCAACCCTGCCGGGATAAGCACATATTTATTTCTCAGTTTCTTAAACAGTCTGTTTCAAGAGCAGACCGACTCATTACCAGAATTTTCAACGCACAGACACGTAACTTGCCATAGGTTACCTGTGTGAAATTGAATTTTCATGAGAAACTAACAAAAACAAAATACTTGAATGTTTTTGACGAAACTTCGTCATATGTAGTTATAGGGTCTTCACGCTTATCCATCATCTAGGTTTCTAAGAATAAATATAACGATGAATAAGCTGTCCAGCCTACTTAACTAACCGGAAATAGGGTTACTATAAAAACCTACTTCTGTAGCTTTGCTCCCAGTCTTCGGCGATTTGCGATAAGGGAGATATATTTTTTTCGGGTAATCCCATGTAGGCCGTACATTTCCTCCATGTCTGTTGCCGCTGGGACGTACATATGATGTACACCGACGAACCTCACTCACCGTCTGTAGTCCTGCGAATCGGTTTAGTGTTGGGACAGTGGAACTGAGGCGGCTACAATGGGCTGGGCATGTAGGTGGGATGGGAACCGGCGGGGAAACGTCAATTTAGAAAACTGAAAAGAATATGAAAAGATAAATTAAAATCAGTCATAGAGATCTGTCGGTCTAGAAAACCGAGATTAACCGCCGTGGGGATCCGTTGCGCTGACCACGCGACACCCTCAATCTGCTAAATTTGGCACTAATTTCGCCAACAAGCGGCGGTCGCTCGGTGGGTATAGTTCGTTTGCGGACTACAGGCCACGGTGTTTTTTAGTCATAGAGATCTGTTGAGGGAATCGGAGGTTGATGGAACTAGCTAAGGATTGTTATCAGTATCCGGTTTGATGTTAGCGATGTTCAACTTCTGGACTCAGCTATCACAGTGTTTTACTTTCACTTTTATTTGGCTCATGAAAACCGTCATTATCTATCAGGGACTTTTCAGGATCTTATCAGTATTTTTCTGAGACCGAAAATTCTCTAATTACAAGGTTCGAGAAAAAAAGCTTCTCTGGAGCAGCAACTGGCACTGTTAAATTTGATTTCTATGCCGTTTTGTGATTGTTGCGCTGTCCTATTTTCCTAATGTTAACTTTAAATTCGAGTTTTACCTCGGTATGATGGAATGGGAACTATCAGGCTCTGCTCTTAAGGAAGAAACACTAGTAACTGTAACAGTGGGGCCGCGCCATAGCTCAAGCGGTTAGTCGCTGGCTTCTCACCGCGGCGGCCTGGGTTCGATCCCGGGTCTGGTCAAGTGGATTTGTGGTGAACAAAGTGGCGCTGGGGCAGGTTTTCTCCGAGTACTTCGGTTTCCCCTGCCAATCTTCATTCCACCAATTGCTCCACAATCACCCTCACCTATCATCTATGGCTGGTACAATAGGCCAGAAGTGGCCGCAGTACAAGGGACTTAGTCCCACCCAACTAGCAATAAAAAAATTGTAACAGTGACAGGAGGACTTGAGTTGTTCTCACAGCACAACATTTTCGAGGAAACGAACAAATTTTCCTCAGCTTTATTTTGACGCGTAGAGCCATTTCTAGGCACCGCCCGAAATACGCACACGGAACAATAGAAAGGGAAGAAGTGTTTTCCATGTGGTCGCGCCATGCCCAGTGCTGGGAAATGGGCCAGTAGACATTCACTGACAACAGAAGAGATTGACTTCGCTGACGAGGGCCAGCAGCAATTGTAAACGACAGACCCGTCCTCTCGTCAGAGAGAGCGCCCCACATCAACAAACCTGCAACTGTCTGACAGTAATAAAAGCCCGGTCGTAGGCCCCGGAGGGGTAGAGTATTCCAAGACAGACTGACCGACTGACCGACTGACCGTCAGTGGTAACATAAGACTCAGAGTCAGCTAGGAGCAGATTAAAAATTGGAATTGGGAGTTCAGAAGTTTTAAGAGAATTGTTGAAGAAGAATTAGATTTCAGCCTGTGAAGACTTAGTGTGAGAGTAGAATATTCGGTCAAAGTGAGACTGTTTTAATTCCGTTGCCAGGATACGACTAGTGAAGACTGATAATCCTAGTGGGTGTGTAACGGTGAAATGTAAATCGTGTAAATCAGCGACAGCGCTGTATTGCTTGTAAGTACTAGTTGATTGTATAAGGCGTCAATAAATCCAATCATTCAGTCCAGAACCCGTTACTATTTGTCACGGAGCCATAAACACGTGACAGTAATAATTAATAATTTGTATATTCATTCCTGTTCTTGAGATTATTACCTCAAGAAGGAGAGTTAGGCAGTTTATATAGCATTCATAAGGAGAAACAGTAAATTTGAAATGTTGGTACGAATACATGCCATGAAGAGAGAGTATATGGTGTTAATAAATCCAATCATTGAATTCAAACCCCGTCTGTAGTCACTAATACACATGACAATATTTTTGACTCTCATTCTATAGATGTTTTGTTCGAGTCCTGCCTCGAAATCAACTATCTTAATTCAGATGTTAGTGATTTTCCTGAGCCCCTCCTGTAAAATGCAACAGCATGATCCTGAAACTAACAATAATCCCGTAATTATACTTAACTAAAGGTAAAGGTGAAGCTATCCCTGTAACAGGCCATGGAGACCCATAGGGTTGTGAGACGTCGAGGCTTCCACATTTTCTATACAATCGGCTCACAGATGGCGGTAAGGTTGTCAGCCTTAACCGCAGGCCGCCCTTTACCCCAAGGAAGATTCCTGGTACTCATTCTGTTAGAGGCTGAGTCGACCTCAGGGCCATAGTGCGGATGGAAGGATTAGGTCAATTGAAAAAATCCACCTCTTTGGGACTCGAACTCGCGACCTTCCGGCTTGTAGCATAGTACCTCAACCAACTACTCTACCGCGTGTCCCGTTTAGTCACAGTGAGACTGTTTTAATTCCGTTACCAGGATGCGACTAGTGAGGGCTGAAAACCATAGAGTGTGTGTAACGGTTAACTGTAAATTGTGTAAATCATCAAAGACGCTGTATTGACTGTAAGTACGAGTTGACTATATAAAATGTTAATAAATCCAATTGTCGGATCCAAACCCCGTCTATAGTCACTAATACACGTGACAATATTTTTGACTCTCATTCTGTAGATGTTTTGTTCGAATCCTGTCTGGAAATCAAATATCTTAATTCAAATGTTCGTGATTTTCCTCAGTCCCTCCTGCAAAGTGCAACAGAATGATCGTGAAACTAATAATAATCCCGCAGTTATACTTAACTAGTTCAATGAAACATAGATAATGCTGATGGGCAAAGAATACAAAAGAAATTAAAGGAAATATTTAAATTAGTACACCTACAGTAAACACAATAAAAGATCCCACCGTAGCATCTTCTCATTTTCTCGGACAGTAAATAAGCCGTGTCGAAGCTGAGCCACGGGTTTCCAGCGCTGTGGATTTGGCACCTTGAAGGTGTAGGAGACACTACGCAGTTGTGAATGATATTCTTTTTGTTATGTTAGTCGTTTATAGTCATCACAGGCTTATTGTTCGACGCCGACTGGCCATGAGACAAAGTCAAATATTAGCTAAAATCCGTGTTTTCCTGCATAAGCTCGAGCAGAGACCCCATAAGAACGAGCGAGCGACCTCTCAGCTGACTCCCACGACAACACCCCCAGTGTCAATAGAAACCCTTTGACGTCATTTCCGATATGAAAGTTTGGTATATGCAGGGATGTCCATCATCATCTAAGAATATAAACAAAAGAGACATAAAAAGCAAGCAAGAATGTGTTTAAGTATTGTCTTAGTAGAATATTTTTACCACTGGCTTTGTCCCCGTTCAAAAATAAGAGATATCAGTGGAAGAAGGGTCCATCTTACTGTGCTGGTGAAGTTCGCATGTGATAGACTTGATTTAGTGCATCTCAGGACCTGGCACAAAACATTGCTGCGTTCATGTAATTGAGTATTTCGGCCGGTTATGAAACCAAAATAAGAATGTTTATGGTACAGAACCTATACGATCGAAGATACACACTTGAAAAGGTAAAGTTGTCCCTATGCTCAACCACTTAAGCACTATGCCATGAAGACATATGGAGGAGTGGATGTACAGATCTACATTTTCTTGACCTTGGCATTAGATTTCTGGTGAGTGGTAGGCTTCACGCTCCGGCCGCTTTAACCTCAGGAAAGAACCAACAGTACCCATTGGATAGGATGGTGGGTGGACCAAAGAGCCGGTCTGGACGACGTGGAGAAGAGAGAATTCCTGACCCTACCGGGACTCGGAACTCCGACCCCTCGGTCGTCCAGCCCGTAGCCAGTCTCTATACCAACTGCGCTATCCAAGCTCCTAGATACACACATATTTGAAGAAGTGTTTTGTTGCGGAAAGTAAAGTAATAAGTCTATTATTATCTAGTGTGAAATATTATAGCGTATATGATATGATCACCATACAGCCGGAAAGTGGGGATAAATTGTGGCAGCTATTGGCAAATGAAGATCCGACCTAAGTTATATGACACTAAATACCAACAAAATTATGTCTGTCCCAAGCAACACATCTGTGCGGATGTAAATGACAGATTCTGATGAACTGCTGACCAAGATCTCTGAGAAATGTACTCTGCAAAACATCCAAAAAGTTTAGTGGCCGGTAGGCGGTGAAGATTGCCCATCACAGTGACCGCGCTGTTAAGGTACGTATGAACTATCTTCGCTTGCTCGAACGCTGGGATCGTAGCTTCGAATCCCACTCGAAGCACGGATGTCTGTATGCGTTTATTCTGTGTTTGTGTTGTTCTGTGTGTAGGTAGAGGTCTTGCGACTTGCTGATCCCCTGTCCAAGGAGTCCTACCGATTGTGTATAGGATTAAGAAACTGAAAAAATCGGTCAATGTCCAAAGGGCTATAAAGCCATAGAGAGAGAGAGAGAGAATAATTTAATTGTGCTCTTCTCATGTTCTCATGCCTCTTCCAAACCTCATATCCAAAGTTACCAGAGGCAGCTTCCCCTGGGGGGGGGGAGGGGTTAAATCTGCCAGAACGTGAAGGTGACCACTCACTTTCATCTAGTGCCGATGTTAAGGATGGGTGAAGCCATATTTGCATTCCCCCTTATGTTCTTAGGTCTCCGCTGTAGCCACAAAGGCCCAGGCGCTGGTAAGAAGGTCGTGCAAATAAACCGACATATCTAAACCTCATCACACCAGATTACAGTACAAAATCGTGATATGAAAATAACCTCCCCCCCACAAATAATAATAATTCTAAAATGCGACGAAATTCAAATAATAGGAACGACGGCAACAAATGAAAATTCTATTCAGGGAATGTGCTCTCATTCTGACCAGAACCTCTTGCAGTTACATCGTTACCTAAATACCTAGAATTTAAAACATAAAAAAAACTTCAACTTTCCACATGATTGTGGACTTGGTCTCTCCCTCTCTTAGAGAAGAACATACACGATAGTTCATAATTTACAGGAGCTGTAGGGGAACTAGCTCCGATCGCAAAATATAAATATTGTCACGTGTCAGTGACTAGACACGGGAGTTGAATTGATAATTGCATTTCCTGAACAATTATAAATTGTAACTATAAATACTTATAATGCTGTCACTAATCTACACACTTAATATCTCACTACAGCACACGCCAAGTCGTCCTTTTCAGTTGTTTTCTCACATGATTGTTGCTTGGTAGCGGCTCCCAACAATTACTCATGCTTACGTCGCTGCCGGCTGTTTACCATCTCGTTTGGTCCTCAACTGTCGCCTCTCAACTCATAACTGACTGTCGACGACGGGTAAATTGCTGCTGGCCCTCGCCAGAATAGTCATCCATAGTTCCGAGTCCCGCGGGATTCGTGGCCATATTTTATTGTCTCACGAAAAACATAGTCGTACCAGAGTCAGAGTCAGAGTCAGAGTCAGAGTTACGTTACGACTGGCGGTTTACCGCCCATCAGTTCATCTTGGCGAAGAAGCCTTTGAGATTCACGGCCACTAATTTTATTTTCTAACTGAACACTTGCGCTTACAGTCCTTGTGTAACATCCTCTCTGATGACAGGATGGATCTGTCGTTTAAAATTCTCCTGTCCCTCGCCAGCGCAGTTATTCTTGGGTCCGAGTCCCGCGAGACACATGACCATATATTACTGTCTCAGATTGGAGACATCCCAAACATGGAGGGCCAGGTCCCTGTACTTATATCCCCCAGGATGGGAGTTACACCCCCAGGCACTGGGTTCCATTTCCGTCTCCTAAGACTCGCAGGGCTACGGTAGAGGTGTTCGAAACCACGTCCACACGGGACACCTCGTTATACAAAATCAGCACGGACCACATACAAAACACCCGTTCAAACAGTTTCTCTATTGTTGCTTCCGTATCCGTTGCCGCGGACACGCGTTAATCGAGCCGCTGCCTGGCAACAGCCGCCTCTTCTTGTTCCATTATTCCGGCTTTTATCCGTCATGTCACAGTATTTTCCAAATTCGTAACCGTTACTGAGATATGATGAGTTCTTTCTTCTGAGGTATAATACCATGTAGCCCGTTCGAAGTCAACCGGCGTTTCGGAGGATCATGTCGCCTCTTTCTTCAGGTTCGAAGAATAAGCCAAGCAAGAACCCAGCATGAAGCAGGGAATAAGCACTGTGCTATTGACTTACATCGCATCAGAATTGAAAGTATGCTAATGAAACACCTGGATCAGAACATTTGAAGCACTGCACAGTGATTGTTTACTAATCAGAATTCTTGTAAAGGGTTCATCAATATAATATTATTTGATGAATAGCACAAACTGTAAAGCTCCTAACTATATAACGAAATCGGGGAGGATGATATAGATTGGGCATGCAGCACGCAAAGAAATCTGAGAAATTCCTACCAAATTTTAAGCGTAGATGGGATGACTATATTAAAGTGGGTCTTACAAAAACATGGTGTGAGGATGTGGATTGGATTCAACTAGCTTAACATGTAGAACCTTCCAAGTCTTGACTAGCTGAGCGACTGTCAGCTACTCAAGAAGGACTGTGCTCAAGATACAATCCAGAACCTCTCCAATAGACTTCTGCATCAGCAATGTTACTCCCTAAAACATTTGTGGTAGCTTCGTCTACCAGGAATGTGGCAGAAGGGCGTCACTGTCTGAACTGTCCGGACGGCCTTTGGCTCAAATGTGTGTTCTTCGAACATCGTCGCACTGCAATCGGTGCAGCCGTACTGAAGAACCCGAGTGTATCGTTGCTCCTGAAGAGACAGTCCAAACAACATTGCTACTAAGAAACGACCTCCTAAGCACACTAGGTGAGATGAAGGACATTTACGTCAGTGTTGCAGGGAAACCCAATGCTGTCACTTTCTTGGGTGCGGAGAAGTCACCTCCCAACAAGTGGCATAACATCACCGTCCTAAACCGAAGGATCCAACCGAAAGAAGGAAGGGAACTTCTGCTTGACTACAGTGGCAGGCAGGATGTTACACAACGAAGCTCTCCGCTGCATTGTTGGAACTGCCTGGACATTCATATTGGAAATAACAAGCATATACAGAATTTCGAAACCGAAGACTGACAAAGACTATGGGGAGGTATGCTGAAATTGACTCTAGGAAAGCAGGATATGATGGTGAGTTGTCTACTGAACTGAATCATGTTTGTGCCAGGTGGCGTGGTCTTGTTTTAGTGACGTGGAATGTTATCACAGATTGAGTTAGCAAGATTGCGACTGCTGACATCCACGGAATGTCATCTTTAACTACAAGTTAATATTACATGGTTCTTGTATTCTATGGCAAACTGGTAGCTAATGATCTGACATAGAACACATGGGAATAACTGATGATTAGTCTTCTAGGTTGTGTCTTCATTGGTTTCATTCCGTTGTGTGTTCCAGATATATACATGAATCAGGCCAACCGTCTACAAAACAAATACACTCGCCCCCAATGTAATTCGATCTTTATTCCTGCTACATGTTTCAGTCGTATAAGACCATAATCAGGTAGCTATATACAGGAATACGTCTGGTTATTGAACCACAGATATGGATATGGATCAGTGCAACGTGTTATACTATACACATACCAACAGATAGAATTTGCCTCAAGTTGTTAAGTGTTAAGCCAAAATATAAGACACAAAACAAGATGAAAGATAAGATATAAAATATATACCATATATCAAGATTTATAAAGTGTTGAATATATTATAGAAACACCAAAAATATTTTTAAAAAACACTTAAAATGCTTAAAGAATATACATAGAACTATCCAGTATGGGAGACCAAGAATATGTATGCCAACCCAACACTTAGGTTCCAGTGTTTAAGCGTAGAATTAGGCATGCACGTCGTTTGCAGGTCTTTGTTGCAGAAGCCCTCCACGCAGCAAGCCCGGTCGTGCAGCCCAGAGACAAGTCTCTATGATGTACGGGTTGCCAATGTGTGGTATATCAGGTGCGCATATTTCACGATATTTATGTTATATGATTTTTTTTCCTTGGCACTACAGCCCAAGTGGGCCTAGGCCTACCTCCATGAACTCCGTTCACTTCGGTTTTTCTAGATCTTACACATACGGTAGGACTCCTTGGGCGAGTGATCAGCTCGTCGCAAGGCCTCTACCTGTAGACAAACACAGAGAAACGCACACAAACATCCATACCCTAAGTGGGATTCGAACCCACGATCCCGGCTTCCGAGCGAGCGAAGACAGTGCATGCCTTAGACCGCTCGGCTACCGTGACCGGCATGTTATATGATATACGAGTTGTTAATGTGTGGTATATTAGGTGTGTATACTTCACGATATATATCCTTATATTATCACAAATATGACGTATGCGTTATATTCGGTGCGTACCACCTGTGCATTGGTTCGATGTGGATGCACACCTTCTTTCATGAATACAGGAGTAACGCTATCTGTACAAATATTATGTTTCTTGACATTCCAGCTTCCTGTTTTTATCTAAAACATTGTCCTGTTTATATTTCAGGAGCACAAAGTTTCGGAGACCGGATTCTGTCTCCGAAACATACTAATGTGCCAGCTTATGATCTTAAACATTATATATATATACGTATTTCATTTTATCATATACTGTAACAAATTTTGAATGCATGAAAAAATGAAATGGTATGTATAGTTTGTTCTATGCATTGTATTGCGCTGTGTTTACGTCGTTAAGTAGAAGAGTCCTACAAACACACGTTATAGATCCTAATAGGGTTTGTGATGCGTGCTGTCACAATTTTCTTTGCGATTGGGTTTCCTTTAGAAAGGTTACACATTTATATTTTATATCCATTAAAGGGATTTTGGAGGAGATGAGTAAACAGAGACTTAAGGATGAAATCCGGAATGAGATAATTAGAAAAGAGATTGAAGTATAAAGGACAGACAAACAATGCATAGAAGAAAAGCGTGTGATAAGCCTATATTATGGGCACATTTGTCAAATAGAAGAACACCAATTCTAGTACGCTGCCTATCAGAATGACGTGTAGTATGGCGCCGGAGAAGGGGCACATCATGACGAATTTTGAGGGGAGATATGACGGAACTAACGAAGCAGCAAGGTCCATTTGCGGAAGACGCAGAAAATCGCAAGAGATGGAAACTCGCCGTGAAGAACCCGTAAAGAGAAGGACCTCGGAGAAGAGTGTATTGGGAAAAGCTAGTGTTACAGTGGACCAATATGGATCAAAATTAATTTTGCCTAATAACCTCTTTCTACCGATCATTTCATACCAATTTCCACGTAAATTCATTAAGTGGTTTGGGAGGTTAAATAAGCCAACGGAGGCATGACGGCATTATCGGAGAACTCGGACGAAGAACACATTAAGTAATGTGGTCAAAGTAAATTACACAAGAAATATCACTCACGATAATGGTAAATATTACCAGCAGGGAAGAAGGAGACCGACGCATCACATTTGTGCGTTAGGTCATGTGATGTTTTACTGAAGAGAAACGTTAAGGTCGCCATAGACGCTCCGTTTTGCTGTACGATTTGCATGCACAGAAGCTAAGACGGTGCGTGTGTGTTGGAAAGTCGGAAGACTTGTCTGACATGCGCAGACTTTGGCATGGCTTGAAGCAAATCTGTCAGCGCTTGATTTTGCCAAGCGTGTACAAACAAGTCATCATGCAAGTTGGAGCTTGTGTGTCGCTTGTACAGTTTCTTGTCAGTATTTACTCTCTATCTTATGAATCATGTCGGATTTGCGGAGGCTCAACAATGCTTGTGGAATCTAAAATCGAGAGAACATTCGGATTCTAATAAAGAAACCGACGTACGAATGAATATTAAAGTCAAGGAAATCGATCCACATGCGAAAAAAAATAGTTGTAGACAAAATTAATTCTCTCCGTACCTGCTTTCGAAAGTAAAAAAAGTAAATCTAGCCCTGTACCAGGCCGTGAAGGCCCAAAGGGTTGTGAGAAGTTGAGGCCTTAGACCTCTCGGCTACCGTGACCGGCCAAAGAAAATTATACTAAGCATAAATTCGAAGTTATTATTTTGTCTAGATCGAAGGCGAGGACGTTGAAGACACCGTCAGTGATGTGAACGAAGTTCATGGGTCTGCACCGTCATCAGCAGGGATATCAGGCCACAGGTCTTCGAAATCCTCGTATTCGTAAAAGAAGTTGACCCCGCATATAACGCTGCTCAAAAATTTTAATCTGAAGGGGAGTAAGCAGCACTTAGAAAACACACTGCACAAGAATCGACATCACTTGGTGATGAAATGGCTAAATACTGCCAGAAAGTATTAACGACGCCATTGTTGAGACGTAGATGGGAACACTAAACAGACCATCGCACATACTTGTATGTACGGAAGTCACGAGAAGCGTTGCCAGACCCTCACTTCCACTCCACAAATTGTAGCAGGACATGGACGCCACTCTTTTCAAACAACTTCACTTTTACATCCTTATGTTTTCTTCGATGTTACAGCAAGACAATTTTTTCAATATTTCACATATACACACAGTGATATTAAGGAACGGTAATACAGTAATACCATTAATATAAAAATCAATATTATACATGCATATGATTTCTTATTAACATTAAATGATCATTTGGTTATGCCATTATACTTTCCCTTCGTGACTGAAGCACTGCAAACTCATGAGTCTTCCCTGACGGCCATAATACCTGCTAAATCCTTTCTGTGGCAGTGTAAACACATTTTCGTCTCCTTCGAATTCCTCCGTGTCTGATTCCTCTTGTCCGAACGAAGTACATCGGTGAGGCATATAGTTACGCGGGACGCAACATGTTTCTATGCCGTCTAATTTCAAGTTAATTTGAGAAAGGAAAATTCTGAATCTTGACGCCATTTTTCCCTCAAACATTCCAATATTCTTCTTGCTCTTGAGAGGCGTTTATTAAAGATCTTTCTTTTTGAATTTACATCCTTCTGGCTAAAGGGCTTTAAGAAGTTTTCGCACAAACCAAAGATTTCATCCCCCACAAAAGCCAATTTTTCGTCCATTTCGACCTACTTAAAACTGTCTTCTTCTTCTTCTTCTTCTTCTGAACTTTTTCTTGCAAACGATGGCAAATGCCACATACAGCATCATCCGACATATTTTCGACAACTGAAGAAGACTGAGCAGAAAACAGGCAGAAAGACTGAATGACGTTCGGGCCTGCTCGGTCGTAACTTCGGAAATAAGTCTGCTCCTGCAAAACGTACAGAAAACGGAGCCTGTGTGGCGGCCATACTGAGGTAACTGAGCGAAGTCCAATGGATCTACCTCTTTCAGCTCTTCCTCGAGCTGATATCTTTTCCTTCCAGCGTACTTTCTAACATTGCCCTCCAGTCGTGGGCTTACTGGAACAGGCCGCAGGGACTGGGAGGGAATGCAATAGTAGGCAGAAAGGGAAAAGCCTGGAGCGCCAAAAATTCCCGTCATCCATGATGCGTCTTTCCGCGTACTTAGTGTAAAGACTAACGCATCTGATTATGCCGCGCCTGAGCTCAAGCGGTTAGTCGCTAGCTTCCCACCGTGGCAGCCCGGGTTCGATCCCCGTCTGGTCAAGTGGGATTTGTGGTGGACAAAGTGGCGCTGGGGCGGATTTCCTCCGAGTACTTCGGTTTCCTCTTCCAATCTTCATTCCACCAAATTCTCCATCATCATAATAACCCGGGGCATGTACAATAGGCCAATCAGTGGCGGCCGTGCTGAGTGGACCCAGCTGGACTCCACCCCCCACTATGCGAATTAAAAAAAATTAAACGCATTCAGAACAGCGAACCAGTGAAGACAGGCCCGACCGTGCATCGAATGTCACAACTCGGTCGCACACCGGAGGGACACATCAAATCCCGATCAGGGACTTCTGGAATATGGCGCCATCTAGTCTTATTGGTTGTTACAAACTTTTATGGGGAAATTGCTGCCTCCATCTTCAGGATATTTCTAACCTGAAGATGAATGCATCATGTTCGTCCCGAACGTTGGTAACGATCTCATAAAAATGCAGTCAAACAAAAACAAACAAACAAACAAATCTGTGGCTTTAGTCCGCAAGCGAACTATACCGATCGAGAGACCGCCGCTTGTCGACGAAGTTAGTGCCAATTTTAGCGGATAGAGGATGTCACGTGGTCAGCGCAACGAATCCCCACGGCCGTTAATTTCGGTTTTCTAGACCGGAGCCTGTACAGTCACATTTCAGAAGGCAGCAATCCCCCAACGCTGTGAAAATCTAAAACCCCTCACAGTGTAGCGGTATGTGAAACAGGCCACGACTGCTTCCTCCAATATCTTCCCGACCAAGCAGAACAAAGCAATACGCTTCTGGCTTGTATTGGAGGTCACTGGTTCTAGTCTCCTCGGTACACCGATTATCCAGAAAATTTTCTTTGTCTTCACAATTCCTTTCAGAAAAATGCCGGGGTATAACAATAAAATGAAGCCAATATCCTTCCTTTCCTTCCACATGCACGTGTCATTATTCCTCATCATCCTAACACTGGGCACTATTTAGTCTGAGTTACTGACAGCCCAAGCTGGAATGTCAAGACTTTGTTCTGTGGAAATTACCCGTTTGGCCGTTCGTAGTCAACCTGGTACCACAGTCATCTGTGGCAGGCTGCGGACTCACTGAAGGTCGGGTCGAGAGTGAGTCACTAAGCTTGCGAAAACAGACCAATTTGTTTTGCATTTAGTTCCTGTATATCGATNGGGGGGGGGGGGGGGGGGGGGGGGCTGCTTTTGGAACATTTTCGTGAGTCAGGCTCGATACCGTTAGTGTGTCAGAAGATGTAGCTTACTAATCAACTCCACGGAGCTGAGCCCTTGTAGAGAAGCCGCCAGTTGCGCAGCAACTCAAGAATTTCCCAATATTTTATGGAACTCGAAGGTTCATTACCGTGTTCACAAGAGCCCTTCATTGGTTCCTTACCTGAGCCAAATCAATATAGCCCATACCACCCCATCCTATCTCTCTAAGACCCACCTTAATATTATTCTCCCGCCTATGTCTAGGTCTTCCTAGAGGTCTATTTACTTCTGGCTTTCCCACCAAAATCCTATTCGCATTACTCTTCGCCCCATGCATGCTACATGACCTGCTCATCTCATCCTTCTTGACTTTAGTTATATATTAGTTATGAGGTTCCTCATTATGCAGTTTTCTCCAACCATCTATCACTTCCTCTCTCCTCGGTCCGAATATTCTCCTCAGCACCTTGTTCACGAACACCCTTAACATGTCTTCTTCCTTTAATGTCAATGTCAGAGACCGAGTTTCACACTCACACGAAACTACAGGCGAAATCATAGTTTTGTAGTTCTGTATTTCATCCTCAGGTGTTTCTATGCGTCCGAACTGTTACACTGCTTTGATGCGCGCTAAAATTGCGCGTTTCAGTCTACTTAAAGTAACATAAATAATTACTTAAAAGTCGTTAAATTTTTTCTAATAAATCTTTCGTAAAATCCTATTCCACCTCACAAGGGCGTTGTCCACTTATTTAAAGCTGTGAGATATTCCAGACAGTTTTTCCGCAGCTTGTTTCTGTTTCATTAGCCGTCTGCAATCTGCAGTATGCCCCTTGCTTGTTGTTATGTTTTTGAAAAAGTATTAGGCCTATTTAAGCACGGCTTTTGGTCTATCTTCAATTTGTTGAATATAGCCTCAAAGTTTCTGAACGTTGCCATATTTGTAACTAACTTATTGACCTGAACATTATTTTATAAGAAATTTAGAGTATATTTATGACATATCTATACCAAATTTCATATGCCTACTAACTCCAGTGATTCATTGAATATCACCATGAAATCAGAAACCAAGGATGGTATATTAATTTAATTTAGTCGCCATGTTTTTTTTTACATTATACAAAATCATTGTCTTAACAAAACTAGACAATATTCAAAGAATTGTCGCCATGAATCGTTTCAGGACCGCAAATTAAGTAGTACTACTTCGTTCCAACCTCGCGCCCGCCATGTTTTTGCTGCTGATTGTAGGGAAGTTAAAAGTAAGATCTTGAGGTGATATCCAACGGCGTAGTTTTCATACCAAATTTCGTAATAATAGGTAGACTGGTTCACACATTAAATAGGGAGACAGGCGCAGCATTGTGATCCTTAAGTCTACTTCTTTAAGACAGGTAAAGGAGCTAAAAAGCAAATAAATTAACAATAAAAATAAAAAATGGTGAAGATGTTCCCATGCTTTGTTTAACATCACGATATGAAGACGCGTGGAGAGAGTTGAGGTATAATTCCACACAGTCTCATACTCGAGATTAGATGGAAGGGACTGCTTAGCTCCATGCTCCGGTCGTTTCATTTCAGGGGAAGCAGCACCCGGTAGACTTATAATGATAATTCACTTCAATTAAATTATTAATTTACATGCAAACTTAACAGCAAAAACTATAATTGCAAAGCGATCACGAATAAAACAAAAGGAACAGAACACACACAAACAAAATATAAGATGTCATGTGAATAATAATAATACAAATTAATTTATCCTTGATAAGTGAGAATATATATATATATTGTCACGTGTTTATGGCTGCGTGACTTATAATAACGGAGTTTGCATTGGATGATTGAATTTATTAACACCTTCTTGTACAATCACTCGTAACCACAATGACTTACAGAAACACAGTAGACGACTTCCTAGGACTCGCTTCAGTCTCGTCTCTCTCTCTCTCTCTCTATTCTAATCTGAACTACGATTGACTTCTGATTTACGACTGCCTCCGCTCTGAGTCTTAGTCTTATATTAAGACTGACGGTCGGTCGGCCAGTCTGGCTTGGAATAAAGCACCCATCTGGGGCTTACGGCCAGATTTGTATTGCTGTCACATAGTTGCGGGTTTGTTGATGCGAGGCTCTCTTTTTGGCAAGAGGACGGGTCTGTCGTTTACAATTGCTGATTGCCCTCGCCAGGGCAGTCATTCTCGGGTTCGAGTCCCGTGGGACTTGTGGTCATATTTTACTGTCTCAGATTTTAGACTTCAATTTTCAAAGAATCAATCTCTACGGAAACGTGTTTGTCAACTCATTTCCTAGCAAGGGCCTACATATCACACTTCTCCATCCTTAAGGCTGCTCGTCTCGAGCAGTCGACAGACGTACCGCCGTTTATTCTTTTCCGAGGGCTGCGCTTGGTGTATATGCCTATTGTTTTCTACAACGTTGCTAATCTTTTATTTGGAGAGGAGGTTACTTGTTAGAAATGGAGGAACTTTAACTAAGAAACGGTTTCGAAGAAAATTGTTCTTAACCAGCACTTAGGATTACTGGGTTTTTGGACTTCGTCCATCGTCCGGTATTCTAAACATAATGTTTGGGAAACTGATATGTTTCCGTCGGCAGGTTAGGGGGTGGGAGACAACTGATCTGTTAGGTCCGTTAGAAAGAGCTAACCTAAATCATTCATTCGTCCATTATTCGGATTAGATCTAACGGACCCAATAAAGTAGGTGTCCCCACCCTCTCGCCTGAGGACGGAAAAAGCTGCAATTTCCGAAATGCTGTGTTCTTTAGAATACCGGACGATTGGCAAAGTCCAAAAACCCAGTAATCCCGGGTGTTATACACCATCGTCAGAACCCTTTAGAATCTAACAGTAATCAAATTTGTCTTACGAGTCTGGGCGACTACCTGATCAAACTTACGTGGCAGAGATGTGTTAACAGACTGGGCCATCTGTACTTGTAGATAGTTTGGGGGAGTACATCACCTGTGGTTGTTACGGTAAGTTTGCGAGGTACTGTACGGTCTGTAAGCGGCCCAGGCTCGTAACGAGGGCTTAGGCGGCGGCGTTCTTTGTCTGTCATTACAACACAATAAAGATAAAGATGAACTATAAAGATAATTTTCGAATAACAAATTCCGTTTCCTATAGTCCGCAAGCGAACTATACTGGCCGAGCGAACGCCGCTTGCCGTCGAAGTTAGTGCCAACTTTTGCGGATAGAGGTCATCACGTGGTCAGCGCAAAGGATCCCCACGGCCGTTAATCTCGGTTTTCTAGACCGGAGCCGCTATTTCCTTGAAACAGCTTCTCAATTATCCTCGCGAGGCTGAGTGGACACTGTTTCAGACCCACTACTTCTCAGAAAATTTTACTTCTATTAATTTATTACACAATACATATAAATATACAATGAGAAGCATAAGTATGAAGAATAATACGAGTATACGTGATTCCTACATATATATGCATACACTACATCAACGGAGCTGAGTCGCTCTTGAGAAGCAAACAGTTGTTCAGACACTCAATAAATTCTTATCATTTTATGGAGCCCGAAGATTCATTACCGTGTTCATAGGAGCCTACCACTGGCCTCTATCCTGATCCAGACGAATCCACTTCGCACATCCCATCCTATTTTTTCAAGATCAATTTTAATATTATCCTCCCATTTGCGTCTGGGTCTTCCTAGTTGTGTCTGTCCTTCAGGTTTTCTTACCAGAAACCTATATGCACTCATAGTTTCTTCCATGCTGTTATATACCCTGTCAATCTCATCCTCCTTGACTTCGTCATTTTAACAATATTTGTCAAGGAGCACGTGCTATTGAGCTCCTCATTATGCAGCTTTCTTCAGCCTTCTATTATTTCATCCCTCTTAGATCCAAATATTCTCTTCAGCACCCTGTTCTCAAATACCCTCAGTCTGTGTTCTTCCCTTAATGTGAGAGAACAGACTTCACACCCATACAAAGCTAGAGGGAAATTGGTCTAAATACACACAACTATAAAATGAAGACGCAGTTACAAAATGAAGCTGAAATTTGCCTCTGTGCCTAAGCCACACTCCTTGAAGGATTACAGAGGAAACTGAGGTAACGTTCTGCCTCGGCAGGAGATGGAGTTGTGAAGTCAGCTTCACGCTCTGGCCACTTTATTCTTCGGAAAATGTTTGGCCTCAGATCCATTTTGGATGCAACGGAAAAGATAAAATAGAGCCATTTGACAGTCAGTGGTGTGAATACGGGATATACACATCCTGAAGCATATTATCGTACTTGAGTCACTGACAAACTCGTGACATGATGTAATCATGGCGTTTCCATCCTTCAGCGAAATGCCGGTCCGTTCGTGGGAACTATGCACTGATTTCGCGGAAGATCCTTCATCCGCTTTGCCCCCTCTTCAGTATGCCCGCCTATGTCTCCAGGTGATGTTTACACAAGACTGCCCACCCACTCGCTTCACACTCTCCTCACTGCCATCTGTTGTTTTGGTAGTCGGATAAAGTTGAGCACACCAAACCAAATACTGACGTCATAGCTTCAATTACACAGGTAATCGCTAGTGGAACGAAGTCTCTTCACAGCGCGTTTTGTGTACTTTGTTTGAATTATCTGTAATTAGCTACCTAGCCGACAATCTAACGAATTAACAAACTAGCGGACTGACCAACTAACAAGCGGAGTAAATAACTAACGAATTAACCACCGAAGGAAATAACCAACCAAGAATCCTATCAACAAACAAACTGACCAAACAAGGAAGGGTCTAACTAACGAGCTAACAAACCAGTGGACTGTTTAATCTACTAATGAACTAACCAACCGCAGAAGTAAATAACCAGCCAACCAACTAAGGAACTAACTAAAGAACTAATCAACCAGCGAACTAATTGACTAACCGAATAACGAATTAATTAAAATCCAATCAAGGAACTAATTAAATAAGCAACTAATTTTCTACCTAAGGAAATAAACAACTTATGAACTAAATTAACCAACCGAGGGAACGGAGGTATTAACAGACCAGAGAACTAATTAATTAACTATCCAACCAATTAAAAACAAGCAACGATGAAACTGATAACTAACTAACTAGCCATTTAAGAAACCAATAACCCTCACTCGCTTTTGGGTAGAGGGCCTTCTGTGACCAGTTGACGTTTACTTGTCTGGTTGAGAAAAACGCAGGCGCAGACCTCAGGCATGACAGTTTTCCTAACTGCCTGACTGTTCAGTTCACATGTTAACATATCTTTAATATCGTTTTTAATGTTATCTCCAAACCTATGCCTGGGACCGCCCCTCATTTTTGTTTCTCTTCGGAGACGCCCATACCAGTGACATCATACAGAGAAAATGTAAGCATCCACATGAAAACAAGCAGTTCTATGAAGAATATATGACGAATAGTTCACTGTGAACTGCCTACGTGTTGGAATAGTAAAGGTAAAGTTGTCCTCGTGCTTAACTAATTAAGCTCTGCGCCATGAAGACGTATGGAGGAGTGGATGTATAGATCCACATTTTCTTGACTTTGGCACTAGCTGTAGGTGAGTGGTCAGCTTCACGCCCCCGGTACCCACTGGGAGGTTGGGTGGACCCCAGGGCCGGTCTGGACGACGTGGAGATGAGAAAATTCTTTGACCAATTATAGCAATAGCGCTATAATTGATTGCGGCTAAGAGAGATTGTAAATCCTATCATCCAATCCAGAACCCGGGGCCACAGACACGTGACAGTATCCTCGGCAAAAGAGGACAGGCGCGTGGAGCGCATCCTAAGGGAAGACACAGGGATTGAGTTCCATTCTAACGATACGAACAGAGAGAACAAACTTTTCCTGAGCAAGCCATGAAAATTTTTCGTCTATACTCTGAAGGAAAGGAGATGGGCTCCTTCTATAATGATAAGCACTAACTTGGCTTTTCTCTATCTCGTCCTTATCAGGCCTATTTACTTGTAATTGCCCTTTCCAAGGCGTGCTTGTCTTCTCTTCCTCTCCTTCTGCCACTGCCCTTCCTCTTGGTACCATCTCCTTCTTCTTAACGCTGTTTACCTTTTTCCACAACGCCTTTCACTTCTGCTTTTCCTCCCCACCCTTTCATAAAACAGTCATTTCTGGGGTCACTGGCTCTTGTTGGACATCTTATAATCCCGTCCCAACCCTTCTACATAACACGCAGAAATTTTCCCCAGTTAGCTGGCATCTTTACTGATGATGGATACATCATGTTCCTCCGAAAGCTAGCTAACGATTTACCAGACTACACTGCGTCACATCCCATAAGGTCTCAGTCTTAATATTCGAAGCCATGAGGTCCTCAAATCTCGTACAAAATTTGCGTTTAGAAACCTCAAAATTTATACCTGCATATACAGGGCCTCCCTCAAGCGAAACCACTCCTACGAATCAGCGCACGTTATGCCTTGTGTAGGCAACCTTACGTAAGGAAGGTCTCTCATGTGTGTCAGAATACGAGTATGTTGCAAATAGAGTTCAATAACTTTATAATTATGATATAACTGTCTGCTTCATTAACTGACGATGATACACTCTCGTTCTCATCGTAGACCTGGTTTCACACACAGTTTCAGAATCTCACACAGCATGGCGGTAGTGTAGCTGCTACGTCAGTCGTTCCCACGTCGCTATGATGATAAGAATATAAGGATAATGACATAATGTTCATACCAAAGTTCACGAGGACCTCTCGACTGGTTACGGAGTTCTTGTGTACATGGTGTGGCACACGAACACGACGATGCCTTAAATTTGTAGTTACTATAGGATTCTGACGATGGTGTATAACACACAGAGATATTGGGTTTTCGGACTTTATCCATCGTCCTGGTTTTAAGATAACTAAGAAAAACACGACGTTTCGGAAACTGGATCTGTTTCCGTCCTCGGGTGAGGGAAAACACCTATTCTGTTGGGTCCCTTAGAAAGAGCTAGCCTCAATCACTGGACAACCGATGTCACAAAACACAAAGGTTATAAACACCTGAGACCGAGATCTCATGGACTTAGCCTGGTCTCAGGTGTTTATAACCTTTGTGTTTTGTGACATCGGTCGTCTAGTGACTGAGCCTAGCTCTTTCTAAGGGACCCAACAGAATAGGTGTTTTCCCTCACCCGAGGACGGAAACAGATCCAGTTTCCGAAACGTCGTGTTTTTCTTAGTTATCTTAAAACCAGGACGATGGATAAAGTCCGAAAACCCAATATCTCTGTGCCTTAAATTTGTGTTCTGTATAAAATATGGAAGCCGATCACAGTTATTGCGCGGTCTAAGGCATGAACTGTCTTCGCTCGCTGGAAAGCTTGGATCGTGGGTTCGAATCCCACTCAAGGAATGGATGTCTGTATGCGTTTATTCTGTGTCTGTGTTGTCCTGTGTTTTGGCAGCAGCCTTGCGACGGTCTGATCACTAGTCCAAGGAGTGCTACCGTCCGCAAAAAATGATTACGAAACTGAAAAAGAGGCCAGGGCCCAACAAAAGGCTGTAGAGGATTTGATGAATGAGTGAATAAAATAAGGAAAGTAACCTAGCGCCCGATTCTGAGATCGAGGTAATTTTGATCTGAAGAACGGAACACTTCTCAGAGACAGCAGGCAACACACTTGTTTGTCGAGGTCCGTTTATGATCTTCTGTCTCACATATAATCCCATGAGATTTTCGGAAGCGAAAGAGTAGCCTCACATGTCACTCCATAATCTTGGACACACATGTACAGTACATTTTTCCCTTGCCGCCATTCTTCAGGCATTGGGACGAACAATTTGTTGAATTCCAAATAAGAAATTGAAGCACGTTCACCATCATGTATTATTGCAACAGGTACCGTAAGAATCAAGAGTCCGACCGTACGACAACCACTTTTTAACGGCCATAAGACCATTTTCTTATCATGGTACAGACTTGATTTAATCTGATTTAAGTGTTCACTTGACACATTACTCCCTTTGTTAGTGTAGGCTTATAAGTGAAGCATTATACTGTCACGTGTTTATGGTTCCGTTACTAATAATGACGGGTTTTGGATTGGATGTTTGGATTTATTAACATCTTCTTGTACAATCGCTCGTAATCACAGTCAATTACAATAACTCATTATCAATCTTCAGCCGAAACCTTCACCCTTAATTGCTGAAGATTTGTCCCATTATCTTTCTATCTTCTTTTGATCCGGTTCTGTACCACCTACATAGTCTCAATGCGGACTATAGAAAACACATCCGTTGCCCAGCAGTGGATATATGCGAGCCACACAGAAAACATATCTTCTGTTGTCAAAAATGCGTGTTTATTGGACCCTTTCCTAGCAAAGGATATACACGAACCACATAGAAGACACCTCTTCTGTTGTCAAGAATGCGTGTATATTGGCCCGTTACCTAGCAATGGATCTACATTACACAATATTCTCATGGCAACGAAAACTTAGAACA
The DNA here is from genome assembly GCF_002891405.2 of Cryptotermes secundus. Taxonomy (NCBI): domain Eukaryota; kingdom Metazoa; phylum Arthropoda; class Insecta; order Blattodea; family Kalotermitidae; genus Cryptotermes; species Cryptotermes secundus. Next base: position 1,564,403 of record NW_019727389.1, on the reverse strand, counting down.
TATTTAGTAATGCACTAAAATAATTTTCGTTTGAATGTTGGATAAAGTTTCATAAAGGGTGCGACCAATATTAGGTTATATTTATATTTAAGAGCTAAGAAATAAGAAAAATAAAGTGTAAAGAATTTAAGGTTTCTTACTGCTTCGAAACAAATAAAAGAAGTCAAATGACAACGAAAGGAAAGAAGAGTGAAGAAATGGGCACTAACCTTTCCTGTAAACACATGGTACTCTGTAGAATGAACGTGTTTCTGCCTAGCACGAGGTGAGACACAACAGGTATCTACAGTCCATACAAGAAAATCTGTTCGTCTCTTGTAATACAGACATCAAATTTTTCAGGAGCAGACTAACAGCAAAATTTGAAAAATAATCACGTTTGACGTCTAGAGAGAAATCAGTGATTTGATTTGTTTGACAGTAATTTCTAATTTGGGTTCAGTTGCTGACGTCCTGCTTCCCGGGTCCCGTTTAAGGTATGTGACAATCAAACAAGATCGTGTCTCGGATTCCTTCAGCTTTATTTTAGAAAATATTTGTTCACACGTATATGCACTACCAAATAAAGGCCGCTCGGCCTCCCGGCCAGGTTGGGAAGTTATCTTCATGCAAATATGTGCTGTAAAATGCGCAAAGACGTTTCATTCTGTTTAGTTTCGAGAGCGGTATTTTCTCTCAGCTCAGCTGTATTTGGAAATATTATGAATTATTTTCTACAGACGCACAGTGCGTAATGTGCCCAATCTAGCAGGACAAAATTAAGTTTTTGGTTTGTTACCTTTAGTGTAAAGTAATACAAAATACTGTCACGGGTTTATGCTGCGTGACTAATAATAACGGGTGCTGGATTGGATGACTGGATCTATTAACACCTTCTTTTACAATCATTCGTAATCACAATACATTATAGCGTTATCGCTAATTTACGTATTTCACAAATCACTATGACACGCTAAGTCTTCTCAGTCTTCACTAGTCCTATCCTGGCAACAGATTTATAACAGTCTCACTGTAACTACAACACACATAAAGTATTCTTCTTACATGCTAAGTCTTCTCTTCATAGGCTGACTTTCAACGGCCAATTGAACTGAAACGAACTGAACTGGTCAGTTATTGTTGGCTTCTCGTTACATAGGCTCGGGTCGGACCAGAACAAAGAAAACATATCCGTTGCCTAGCAATGGATACATGCGAACCACATAAAAACACCTCTTACGACACCGGTTCTAGTGTTGCCTGCGTGTACTGCAGGTGTTGCCTGGAAATGGGTCTACGTGTCACAATATTTTTGCTGAAAGCATGAAGCATGTTTAATTAATGTGTGACGACAATTAATATAATCTGCAATCATGGAAATTTTCTTATTATCTTTCCGTAGCTGCCTCTTTTCGCAGTCACATTTACTGTCAATTTAATTTTTCTCACGCTGTACAATCTGGGGTGAGAAAGGAGGGGAGTTGAAAGCCACAGTGAAGCCTGTGTTTATGTATTTGAAAACACTGCAACTAAATGTTTTCAGTATGAAGCGGAGTACGACATGCGAGACAAATTACCGTCTTGAAAAGGCCGCGCCATAGCTAAAGCGGTTAGTCGCTGGCTTTCCACCGCGGCGGCCCGGGTTCGATCCCGGGTCTGGTCAAGTGGGATTTGTGGTGGACAAAGTGGCGCTGTGGCAGGTTTTCTCCGAGTACTTCAGTTTGCCCTGCTAGTCTTCATTCCACCAAATTCTCCACAATCACCCTCACCTATCATCTGGGGCTGGTACAATAGGCCAGAAGTGGCCGCAGTACAAGGGACTTAGTCTCACTCCACTAGCATTAAAAAAAAAAAGCATTACACTCTTGAAAAGTGCTATGCCCTAACATTTACTATTAATCTTCTTTCTTGTACGTAATCCCGAGGAGGACGAGGAATGTATATTTGACGAAAAATATAGCAAAGAACGTACTGAAAAAGAAACGTACACTTCAAAGCGAACTCTACTTTGTCTCAATAGAATGAAATTTCGTCTTTATAAAATATTTATCGAGCACTATGGCGACAAAAAGAATTATTTTAACAAGAACTGTGAGGGATAAAGAATTTTTCATTTCTCTATGAGATTTTTTACTTTTATTTACTCGTCTTCTTGAGTTGTCGAGTTTAACTTCTTGTTCTGAATTACTGGTTCCTTTTATTTCTTTTTAATCTCTATTACTAATCACGGAACCAGGATAGCGAGGTCGGTATAGCGACTGGCTACGGGCTGGACCCGTAAGATCAAGAATTTTTCCTTCTCCATGTCGTCCAGACCGGCTCTGGGCTCCACCCAACCTCCAATCCAATGGGTACGGGGGGCCCTTTCCTCGATGATAAAGCGGGAGGGACGTGAAGCCGACCACTCACGTCCAAATAGTGCTGAGGTCAAGAAATTATGGATCTATACATCAACTCCCCCATACGCCTTCATGGCATAGTGCTTAATTGGTTAGGTACAGGGACAACTTTACCTTTACCTTTATTACTAATAAAATTTTGCCTTCTTAACCGGTTTGAGCCAGAAGTTCCAGGTTCGAATCCAGTATTGTAAAATATGTCAATATTGTGCCACTGAGAAGCTGCAAGGCCTCCTTTGAAATGACCGTGTGCACACAATCAAGGGTGCTCCACGGATGTCTTTCAGGCGTGACGTATAATGTTTGAATATAACAACTACAGACCACTTTTAAGGAACACGACTTGAATTGTTTAACTCACGCTTTAACCTTGAGCTCTTCTCAGCTGAAGAACAAGGGAAACTGTTTAACACTTGAGAGGAATTCTCGGAGAGGCAGATATATACTGCTCATAAATCAGCAGTCGGCAGCTTTCAGAGCCACCGGTCCTGCTCTGTGCCTGTGGTTCGGTAGCACAGGGGGTTAACCAAACTAAGACTCCAAATTACAGATAAACAAATATTGCGAGAGTTTTTAACTCAAGAATTCTTCAAATCTCTAGTCAGTTTAAAGCAATTTTGCCGTCTGCAACCCGTGAAACTTTGTCACGCTGTCGGCTAAGATACTGGAAAGTATCATCCAGCTAAAGCGACATCATCTGTGAGGTGACCGGTTTGAAACCTGGCTTGGACACTGCCTATCTTGACCGAGTTTCTCGTGATTTTACTCAGTACCTCAGGGAAATACTGGGATCAAAACCTTATATTATGATGTGAACACTTTCTTCTACATCCTTTCCAATTCACCATTCTACCAACCGACATTCTATATTCTGAGAAAAAAGAAACCGTCCCTGTAAAAGGCCGTGAAGGCCCGTAGGGTTGTGAGACGTCGAGGTTCCCATATTTTGTCACGAAAATCGGTTCACAGACGACGCTGAGGTTGTCACCCTTACGCGCCTGCCGCTCTTTACGCCCCAGGAAGATTCCTGGCACTCATTTCTCTTACAGACTGAATCGACCCCAAGGCCATAGCGTGGTTGGAAGGATTAGGCAAATTGAAAAAAACCACATCATCGGGACTCGAATCCGCGACCTTCCGGCTTGTAGCATAGTGCCTAAATTACCTACGATACCGCGTGCCCCCTCTAGTAGTTTTAAATACATTACAAAGTACAAACCTTACGGTCATCAAATCGAAACAATTATATAATTGGCTTCATAGATGTGCTTGTTAGGATTGAACGTTATTATACGTGTAAAAGTAGGCTACGAATGTTCATATTGTATAACAATTCTCAGTATTGCATCTAATTTATCGACCTTTCTTCCCCATACTGCCATACGACAAGTCTTACAGAATCAGACTATGAAATTTGCCCACAGGTTTGCTGAGGAAGTGAAATTTAATATTATAACTAAACAACAAAGTTCAAAACTCTCGGGCAATTCAATTATGTTGCGGCTAATTCTTATAGCGTCAACGTTAATTGTTAAGGCTTATTTACAGACTTCAATTTATTACTGTGCTATCACCAAGAAAAAAGTCATGTTCTCCTAAACCAGTTCGATAATTTAGCACGTAAATTATAACTTTTATGCAAATACACACAAGGTCAAAAACCAGTAGTATGAATGTTAATGGGTTTACATTATGAGTTCTGCATTGAAACCCCCTTCATACATTTCCTTGAGCGGTTAAAACTGGACAAAGGAATATATTATATATCTAGTTTTACACTCTGTAACTTGGTAATCTCAAACTGACCATTCTTAAGCAAATATCTTCCTTTTAGTTTTATTATTTTAGCCAAGGATCTCTTCATTCATGTGTGTGTATACTTAGACTGCTTCATATAATGCATGATACTGTCGCGTGTATGAATGAATATAGACGGGGTTTGGATTTGCAATCGGATTTATTAATAACTTACAAATCGTAACTACAAGTAGCTATAACGTTTTCACTAATTCATACACTCTACAGTTCACTAAAGCACATACTAAGTCTTCACAGCCAGCTGTGTCTTCATCAGTCGTTGCCTGGTAACGGCTTTCAAAGGTGAACACTCCCGTTACTCTGGGTTTCCCGAACTAACCCTTGCCTAAGCTAACCGCTTCTAAGAATAACAGCTCACAACGACTGAACTGCAGTTCTCTGACTAACTCACTAACTCACCGACCAATGCTTTAATTCCCTGCATTGCACTAACTACCCGAACTCGGTAGGTCGCGTGATATAGCCTCGGAGTGGACCACATAGAAAACACCGCCTCCAGCAGTACTTCCATTATTGCGCGCGGGACGATGCCTAGCCGTTGTCTTGTTTGTTTTGAGATCGTTGACTAGCAACGGGGCTGTACGCCACAATATACTACAACCTTAGAACTTTTCTTCACGATATCTCTCCAAGAATTGCTAGTCACACGGGCCAGGCTGCTCAAAATGTCCTCTTGGAGAAAATCCTTAGGCGCTGGTCGCGATTAGCATTAATAAATAAGAACGATGAAGTGGTAAATGAAAGAGATGTAGGATATTATTAGCAAAGTCGGCAACAGCGAATGCCTATGGCAAATATTAAAAATACTGCCTATGGCAGGACATATTTAGAGCTCCATAATTTGACTGCATAAAATTAAAATATTCGTCTCGAACTTAGTGTTCTGACCACAAACAGTTAAGGAACAAAACAAACAAATATGACGTTAGGTCGACAATCAAACCTATACCATTTGTATAATCATTACAATATAGCGCGTCGGTACAAAATCTATACTAGCCTACATATCGACATACAAATTTAAAATGTCATAAGTAAGTAAAAGTAAATATATCCCTGTAACAGGCCGTGGGGCCGGTCACGGTAGCTGAGCGGTCTAAGGCATGCACTGTCTTCGCTCGCTCGGAAGCCGGGATCGTGGGTTCGAATCCCACTCAAGGCATGGATGTTTGTGTGCGTTTTTCTGTGTTTGTCTACAGGTAGAGGCCTTGCGAGAGCTCATCACTCGTCCAAGGAGTCCTACCGAATGTGTAAGATCTAGAAAAACCGAAGTGAACGGAGTTCATGGAGGTAGGCCTAGGCCCACTGGGGCTGTAGTGCCAAGAAAAAAAACAGGCCGTGGAGGCCCATAAGGTTGTGAGATGTTGAAGTTTCCATATTTTCTAGACAACGGCTCATAGATGGCGGTAAGGTTGTCAGCCTTACGCGCCGGCCGCCCTTTACCCCCAAGAACATTCCAAGAATATTCCTGGTATTCATTTCTGTTAGAGGTTGAGTCGACCCCAGGGCCCTGGAAGGTTTACAACAGTTCACATACATACATCCATACTGTCATCTTCTTCTGACTGGACACCCCACTGGAACAATTCTGTCTTCCAAATGTACTGTCAATTATTGTTGGCTTCTCGTTATATAATCTCAGGTCGGACCAGAACACACAACATATCCGATGCCTAATGGATGTCATCTACTGTTGCGTATTAGCTAGGACGTGTTTATTGAGTCGTTGCTTAGCAATGGGTATATGCTAACCGACATAGAAAAAACCCCTTGCAATACATATTCTATTGTTGCGTACTAGTATCGCGGGCATTGCCTAAGAATGGGGCTGTTCTATTGTTGATTGCGTATTTTTTGAGGGCTTGTTTACCGAATCGTTGCCTAGCAATGGGTATATGCGTCACAAAATTATGATACTGTGTATCTTATTTTGTTCATGTCTCCACAACTACTGGGCAGACTGCATACTTAACATAAAATCGATTGGTCTGAAGTAAATATGAAAGAAATATCTCTTTTTCTTCTGTGGTTTATTTTACTACGCTTTTAGTATCTAAACTGCACAGCGTCGAAAGGTAGGAGGACTAATAAATAATGTCTTGGAAAGAAACTGGAAGAAAGTGGTTGTGGCCTGATCGAGGTATTATCCCGGAATTTTCCTGGAGGGACCGAGGACAAGCACCAACACCCTCAAACAGGGCAGCCAGCGTCTCCGTTGGGATTCGAACTGAGCGAATCTAGGCTTAAGTTTTAGAGTGTCACAGCTACATCAGTTTGTTCCGTGAGATATTTCTACTTCTGAATTTTAATAAAAAACTAAACTGAAAATAGAAATTGCCTATGATAAACAGAACAATATGGGAATATACCATTAACTATCGATCTATTGATAGCATAGCGGAAAGGGTACTTTGCAAATATGCACGACGGTGGGGGTGCTTTTCGTTCGTACAGAGTGGTACGAAAAATCAACAATTTTTCTGTGTGACCAACGCAGAAAAATGAAATATTGTAACGTGTCCGGGGTTTCGTGACGAATAATACCGGGTTCTGGATTGAATATTTTTGGCACTTCTATTACAATTACAACCAACTGTAACAGCTCACAATCAATGGGCGCCTAAGACTCGCTCCATTCCTCACTGGACTACGAGTGTCTTCTCTTCCTACTGTGAGCGACTTGGTTCTGATACACGAATCGGTCACTTCTGCAACTGCGATTGCCTTGAACGACGACTGTCTTACAAATTAATCGTTCTTCTGTGCATGGCTCCTTAGTCTAGCTGTAACCATGGAAAATGTCTGTAGTCTGTCCGTTGTCACGGAAATGCGCCTTCTACTGAATTGGCCTTTAGGGATCTACCTTCGTAGCAAAGTGTGTTAATTCCGCGTCTCTTCGTTACCGCGGGAACGTGCCCACCAAGCCGTTGCCCAGCAATGGACGCCCGCTCTGGCTCCACTATTCCGGATTTCAGGCTTCATGTCACAATATGTTCAGAACAACTGCAAGAAATGCTGTAAGATAGTGGGCCAAAATGTGGAGGGTTAATCGTGTTTTCGCGTTTTCTGTAAAAGTGGGGTCAATGATGACGTGCCGTCATACATAGGTGGCCAACTTCATAAGTTTCTCTCTAAAAGAAAAGCACTGTGCACATTTTTTTCTTTGGGGGTCCAATGTCGTTAAACGTTCGGGCACTACGTGATCTGCGAACATTGTACCTGCTGCTGGATATCATGTTCTCTGTGATACTAATGTTTTCAGAATGGCAAAAGAATTTATTGCTCAGCCTCCACAGTCAATGAAACTCGTGACCTACATTGCGTGTGTGCCAAGAATCCAACTCCCCTCAGCTACTAGCGAGCGGCTGTGAGCCGGAAATTCTGGGAATGTACCTGCAGAGACAGGCTATGGGCCTTCCTAGCAAAACACAAACACTTCAGCCAGAGACTTCAGTAAGCAGGCTCCGTGAAAGCGGAGTCTGTATCAACAGATACACTTCGTGTTTCGTACGGGTGTGAAACCTGGACTCTCATCCCAAGGTAAGAACCAATTGAGGATGTTTGAGAACAGGATGTTGAGCAGAATACTTGGACCTAAAGTGGAGAAAGGAAGAGAAAGATAGTGAAAACTTAACACCGAAGAGTTTAGCTTACTATTAACTACCTCGATACAGCTCAGTCCTTCTTTAGAAGCCAACAGTTGCTCAGGCACTAAAGAAACGACCAGTATTTTATGCAATACCGTCTTCATAACAGGAGCAGGGATAGCGTAGTCGGTGTAACGACTGGGTAAGGACTAGCTGACCGAGGGATCGGAGTTCGAGTCCCGGTAGAATCAAGAATTTTCACTTCTCCAATCGTCTAGACCGGCTCTGGGGTCCATCCAGTCTCCTACACAATGGGTGCCGGGGGTAAAGCGGCCGGGGCGTGAAGCTGACCACTCAGCAACTAGTGCCGAGGTCAAGAAAATGTGTATCTATACATCCACTCCCTCATACGCCTTCATGGCGTAGTACTTAATTAGTTAAGCACAGGGACAACTTTCCCTTTACCTTTCACCATCTTCATAACAGCCCGCTAGTGGTCCATTTCGCTTATTATTAGGGTAATCAATTCAAGTAGGATATAATGGACGGGGCAGAGAGAACATGAAATGTGGGAGAGATTGGAAATTCATACAAAATTGTAGGCGGCAATTTTCTTGAGAAGAGACCTTTTAGGAGATCAGCAGATAGAAAGATAGAACCTAAATTATATTACGAAACTGGGTGTGAGGATGTGGTCTGGATTCTTCTCGTTCGGAGCAATGTCTTGTGGGTACCGTCGCGATTAGTGCGAAAGTGTCTTCACTACAGGCCTACAATAAACATCAAGTCCCACGTGCATACTACGTTAAATTCTTTCACTTTCCCATCTTTGATCAGCAATTGTTAGATATCATAAAGTACCTTTGAAGCTACTGTGTAACAGTAAATATTAAAAAAAAAAATACATATTAACTCATTGGCCGTGCCATAGCTGAGGCGGTTAACTTTTCTTTTAATTCGCTTAGTGGGGGGTGGAGTCCAACTGGGTCCACTCGGCACGGCGGCCACTGAGTGGCCTATTGTACCTGCCCCAGGTGATTATGATAATGAAGAATTTGGTGGAATGAAGACTGATAGGGGAAACCGAAGTACTCGGAAAAAAAAACCGGCCCCAGCGCCACTTCGTCCACCACAAATCCCACTTGACCAGATCCGGGATCGAACCCGGGTGACCGCGGTGAGAAGCCAGCGACTAACCGCTTTAGCTATGGCGCGGCCTAGCTCAGGTGGTTAGCCGCCGGTTTCCCACAGGGACGGCCCGGGTTCGAGTCCAGGTGAGGTCATGTGGGATTTGTGGTGGACAAAGTGGCACTGGGGGCATGTTTTCTCCGAGTACTTCGATTTCCTCTGCCAATTCTCATTCCACCAACTGCTCCACATTCATTATCTATCATAGGGGGCTAATACAATAGGCCAGTAGTGACCGACGTACCAAGTGGACTCAGTCTCACCACACCCCAAGATACTAAAAAGACTACAGAGACCCTGTAGTTATCATTCCTGTCTGTAAGGGGGCCCCTACTCCGAATTTTACCTCGGAAACCCCTTATTGTGATGCACAGTGCAGTCTTCCGTGTTGTAACGCCGTGTAGTTCCGAATGAACCCAATGTTTCGCAGGAACACATCGCCTAGATCTTCGGGGTGGAAGAGTAAAACAATAGAAGTAGCAGGCGGCAAGGTGAGCAAGACAAGATGAATAAGGCATGGGATGCATAGAGAATTTTTGTGTGGAGACCCGACAGGCGCTTTGGACACCGAGAAGGAGGCGAGAGGAAGACGCTAAGATAGATCTGGAAATGTTAGGCAGTGAAGATAGGGAGTGTACTGAGGTGTTTCAGGGTTGAGTTCAATAGTGGGCTTTCGTTTTACCATTGTTGTGTCTTCGTGTCACTGCACTCTTAGTTTAGTTCCATAGAACTGTTGTAAGAAGGGGCACGCGGTAGTGTAGTTGGTTGAGGCACTATGCTACAAGCCTGAAGGTCGCAGGATCGAATCCCGATGATGTGAATTTTTCCAATTTACCTAATCTTTCCAGCCCCATTATGGCCCTGGGGTCGACTCACCTTCTAACAGAAACGAATACCAGGAATATTCTGGTGGGTAAAAGGGGGGGCGGCGCGTAAGGCTGACAACCTCACCGCCATGTGCGAGCCGATTGTCTAGAAAATGTGGGGGCCTCCACAGTATGTTAAAGGGATACCTTTATTTTTTTTTTTTTACTTTAGAATGGTTATAAGTTGTTTTCTTTTTGAGAAATGGAACTCATCGGCACACGAAACAGGGCTCTTACCTGTCTTCAAGGGGAGGATTGTTATGTCACTGCGTTCGCTGCGGAGTAAGTATCTGTGGCATTGTGTTCATTCATTGAGCATTCATTCATGAGCATTCATTCATAAACAAGTCACTATTTTCAGGAAGCTAACACACAAAAGATTTTACCTCCTCCCACTCACTGTCAGGGGAGCCATCCCTCTCTGCTCATAATGTTGTCAGAACTCGTCTCCCCCGCATGGGGTAGAAGTCTTTAGAATTCGGCAAAACAAATATACACTGAGGCTCAATGAACAAATTTACTGCCTGTCACACAGAATGGATAAGTGACTGTGTCCTTGTTTATGTATTACGGCAATGCCACTTGACATTTTCCGGGAAGGTAATGGCATTATAAGATTACAGGGCTAAGTGGTAAAGGCGTTACATCGTCTGTATAATGTAAAACTGCATCACTGGAAATGTTCATAAACTATTACTCATTTTTGTAATATTTTTACGAATACTTAACCTGTGATGGACAGTTATCCGACTGGTACTGAGGGTTCTCTCCGCTGTAGCAAGCAGCTGGAACGCGAAACTGATCATTCACCTCTCAGATAAAGAATGCTTGGAGTTATACATCCACTCCCCAAATGTCCTCATGCCGTGGTGCCTAATTAAGGACGGAGATAACTTTGTTTCTTCCTTACCCACTACAGCGAGTTTCTGACCTCTTTCAAGTAGCACATAAATAAATTAGTGCTGAACATCAATTTATGGCCTCCGTATTTATTTTTTCTTGGCACTACAGCCCCAGCGGGCCTAGGCCTACCTCCATGAACTCCATTCACTTCGGTTATTCTAGATCTCACACATACGGTAGGACTCCTTGGGCGAGTGATCAGCTCGTCGCAAGGCCTCTACCTGTAGACAAACACAGAAAAACGCACACAAACATCCATGCCCTGAGTGGGATTCGAACCCACGATCCCGGCTTCCGAGCGAGCGAAGACAGTGCATGCCTTAGACCGCTCGGCTAATTGCCTTCGTATAAGGTGCTTAATTAAGCGCCACTCCATGAAAACATAGAAAAGTGGAGGAATAGCTCCTCGTATTCTTAAACTCGGCATTTCAGTTTCCGACATCTTTACCTCCAGGGAAAACCTGCCTCTACCTATAAGGCAGGAGGCAAAGTGGTTCCCAAAACCGGTCTAGATGATATGACGAAATGAAAGAAGTCCCTACCACTTCCGGTACTCGAACTCTGGTCGTCCAGCCAGTATCGTTCCCGAAGGGAGAGGTAACACATGTTACGCATGTCTGAAATTTTGCAAGTTGCAGTATTCTCGGAAGAGAAGGGACTGATCAGTCCCGAGGAAAACAGAAAAGAACACCGACCTGAATAGGAAGATAAGGTAAAAAACGGTTCTCCCTGTGCTAAACTAACTGAGCACTAGGTCATGAAGTCGAGTGGCGAAGTGGATGTATAAGTCCATAATTTCTTGACTTCGGCACTAGCTGGAGGTGAGTGGTCAGCTTCACGCCCCGGCCACTTTACCCCCGGGGAAAGAGCCTCCGGTACCCATTGGACAGGAGGTTGGTTGGACACCAGAGCCGGTCTGAAAAACGTGGAGAAGAGAAAATTCTTGACCTTACCGGGACTCGAACTCCGACCCCTCGGTCGTCCAGAACGTAGCCAGTCGCTATACCGACTGCAATATCCCGGCTCCTTACTTGAATAGGGAACAAGAATAAAACAAGCCGTGGGAGCGCTACATTTGATACCCTCTCGTCATTTGTCTGAGAGTTGGAGGGACACTATAGGGTCCCCTGTCTTGAGGTTTCATTCCTTCGGTGCCTCCTGTACGAGGTCCAATTTCCCTTTTACGTTATATTTGAAAATTATTAAGATGTGATGCCGTGCAATGCGTTAGATCGTTACCGAAGTCTTGGAGGAGCCTGCTGCCTCCAGCTTCATCATCTACACTGAGAATGGAGGCAGCATATTCCTCCGAAACGTTAGAAAACATGGCGTCATTGTCACATCCCAGAAGACAGTAAGGTGATCTTCATAGCCCTGGCTACCACCATGAGAACCATGTTTCTCACTCAAATTTATTTCCACACTCTGGGCAGTGGTTCAGTTTTTTTTTTATTTTTTTATTTTTTTAGTTTCTTGGGGTGGGGTAAGACTGAGTCCATTTGATACGTCGGCCACCGTTTGGCCTATTGTACTAGCCGCGGAATATAGATGCATGTGGAGCAGTTGTTGGGATGATAATTGGAAAGGGAAACCTAAGTACTCAGAGAAAACCCGTGCTAGTGCCACTTCGTCCACCACAAACCCCATATGACTTGACTTGGGATAGAACCCGGGCCGCCGCGGTGGGAAACCGGTGTCTAACCGGCTGAGCTACGACACGGCCTCCTGGGTTGTGGTTACTTACCGGCAGTTTACGTTCATTCCATAACAAGAAGGTCAAACGGATTTCTAGTTTACTCGCGAGTACGGAAAATTTTAATATTAATATTAATAATGTTCGAGACTGCGTGCAGCTATAAACCTACTTCCCTCCTCCATGCGTTTTCTTCGCTTGGTGCTTAATTAAGCATAGGGACAACTTTACCATTTGCGTACACACTTGTTTTTTTTTTAAGATTAGCATTGATTTTCTGGCTTCCTTTGTTTTCTCATTTTCTTAATTCAGTATGCTACTGCTAATTTGTAAAAATTTCGGGGCGTCTGTGTTATTGTGGCGATATGAAGCGTGTGTTCCTATTGGTTCTGTAGACTGTACGAGTAGACAAGTGTACAGAAGCGGCAGCAGCCGGGACAGTTAATTTGAACGTATTTTAGCAAAAATAAAAGATTAACAAACAGATACACGAAAGGAGTATAAATTGCCTGGGACATCTACAGTGGATGCCGTAAGAAAGAACTCCTAAGCAATTTTTAATATTATAAACCAATAAGAAGACGTGATCCAGGAAGACCATATGTCCTGATATCGAAGGCTGAACGGACCAATAAGAGCAGCCCCTGCAGACGACTGTGANTGAAGTAACGATACAACTAACGTTGTCATTAAAAGAATATTATGTTCTTAGCAACGGTCACGCTAAGATAAAATTCCCTTGTTCAGAATCGAAAAGTGTGCCTCTCGAACTGAACCAGACCTGTTCAGCGGACTGCTCACCGTTGCAGGAGAAATGGACGAACCTAACAGTACACGTGTGGCAGGTCGGAGAGGCGATGCTACGTGTTGGAGATGACTTCCATAAGGTCCAAGATCGTTATTCGGCTTGTGTTGTGTTTGCCACGTGCAAACACTGGCAGCATCATACACGGCGGTGTCATTCTCTTTATTCTAAACTATTTGTTTTACAAATAAAAGCTTCAAGGGTCTAGATATAAATCTTGCCTTTGAGATTATACTATACATTCAAAATTTACTCACTTCTACTTAGTATCTTGGGACTGCGGGAAAAGTTGTCCCTGTGCTGACGTAAGCAGAATGCCATGAAGATTCATGGGTGCAGGTACAGCCCAACGTAACCATAACCTCAGCAACTTCACGCCCCAGCTGCCTTAGTCCAGGGAAAGAGATATACGAGCCTACTAGATTGGAGGCTGGGTAGGCAGCAGGGCCGGTCTAAATGCTGTGAAGCGATACAACTTTTCCCTTTACCGCGAATCGAACTCCGATTCTTTGGTCGTCCATTCCGTCGCCCGGTACCGACTGAAGCATCCCGCTTCCATGTCATGGAATCGTACTTAGGTTTACATGTTTCCCGCCCAACAGTAGTCTCTAACGCCTCTGATAGATGGGGGAAGCATTATAGATACCGCCAAGCCAGTAGAGGCCGAACTCGCTGGCTTGGTCGGGACTGATGGTAAGCACCAGTATCGGTAGAGTATAGAGACTGGTAGAATATAATGGAGGGAAGCACAATAGAACAAACTGGTCGGAGTGCATGGGGAAACCCACCCTCTCCAATAACTAACTAACTAGGTTTACGTGTAATGACTTTATCTTATACATTTAAAAATTTGTTTTGCTGTGGTGGTCTTCGCCGATCACGGTGGCCGCGCAGTCTAAGGTATGAAATTCCTTCGGCCGCTCGAACTCTGGGATCGTGGGTTCGAATTTACTCAAGGCATAGATGTTTGTCTGTGTTTACTCTGTGTTGTCCTGTGTATGTAGCGGCCTTGCGTCGGGCTTATCCCCTGTCCTAGGAGGCCTACCGAATGTCTTAGATTAAGAAACTGAAGTGAAATCAAGCGTTTCACGGATGCCCTATGCTCTAAGTGGGAGCAACAGGAATAGATTAAGAAGATGGTAGTATTCATGGCCTAGTGCGTAATTAATTAAGCACAGGGGCAAGTTTACCTTTTTTATAGTAGTCTTATTCCAGGATAGCGTAGTCGGTAAAGCGACTGTACGAGCTTCACTACCGAGGGGTCGGACTTTGAGTCCCAGTAGGGTCAAGAATCTTCTCTTCTCCGTGTCGTCCAGACTGGCTCTGGGGTCCACCCAACCTCCTATCCAATGGCTACCAAGCGGTCTTTTCCCGGGGGTAAAAGGGCCGGGGCGTGAAGCTGACCACTCACTTCCAGCTAGTGCCGAGGTCAAGAGAATGTGGATCCATACATCCACTCCCTATACGCCTTCATGGCGTAGTGCTTAAATAGTTAAGCACAGGGACAACTTTACACTCGTCTATCTTTCAGTCTTCCTATATTCAGCACGATCTACAGTAGCAAAGAGGCGAATGTCTACTGCGGACTAGTCGACCAGGGTCCGAACTGTCGGATACTGCTGTCCCTAGGGTGTCTAAACTCGTCGGTAGAGTGGAACTTGTGACTCGCCTCCGTCAAATGTCCTAGTTAGAAATGAGTTCGGTTAGCGGGGAGGGGAGAGGGTTGTCAACAGATGCAACAATCACGGGATCAGTGATTTATTTACGATGTCGGTGACTCGGATTGTATAGAGTCGAGTGGTACTGAACTGAAACGGATATTCGAAGGAAGCGGGCGTAGTCTAATTTCAGGTGCTATCCCGACACTGAATAAAACCACGAATAACCTGAGCCAGCTTAGTCTGCCTCCAGGCCGGTATCTGAGTCCGGGGCCTTTCGAATAAGAAGTAAAGCTACCTCTGTAACAGGCCGTGGAGGACCATAGGGTTGTGAGACGTCGAGGCTCCCAAATTATCTAGACAATCGACTCACAGATGGCGGTAAGGTTGTCAGCCTTACGCGCCGGCCGCCCTTTACCCCCCAGAAAGATTCCTGGTACTCATTTCTGTTAGAGGCTGAGTCGACCGCAGGGCCATAGTGCGGCTGGAAGGATTAGGTCAATTGAAAACATCAGCCTCATCGGGACTCGAACCCGCGACCTTCCGGCTTGTAGCATAGTACCTCAACCAACAACACTACCGCGTGCACCCTCTGAATAAGGAGTAGAATCTCTATCGCTTGATCAAGAATTTCGGTGACGAAATGTCTCTCAGCCACAATAGGCACTGGGCTACGTTCTTAACAGAAACCACAATTAAAGTAGCATAGATTTATGTGTCTTTTTTCTTCACTGTGTTTACAGCATCGTCCTGAGCGCGATCCACAGCCGTTTCGTGGTTCTGCGCGTGGAGATTTGAAAGCATGGTGATCCCATCGGTACAGACTACGGTGATCCCATCGGTACAGACTACGGTGATCTTGAAATTTACGTTCAACTGAAGTATATACCTTGAGATGGCCCTGCCGTGCGTGCTCACATGGAAGAAAGGGGAAATGCACGCGAAATTTTAGTCGGAAAGCATGAAAGGAAGAGGCTATTTGGGACATTCACGCCTAGATGAGAGAGAGCATTTTAAATTAAATTTAAAGAAATTGGATGTGTTTATGGTCTGGATTCAAATGGCTCACTATAGGTCCAGTGGCGAGAAGCAGTGGATGTAGTAACGGGACAGTCTTTTAATATATATAAACTAGTTTAATTGTACATTCATTTTTAATTACGTGATCTTCGGCTTTAAAATGGCATCATAATATTGAGGAGAATATTTGGACCGAAGAGAGATGAAGTGACAGGAGGTTGGAGAAAACTGCGTAATGAGGAGCTTCATAACTTGTACTCTTCTCCAAGTATAATTAGAATTATCAAGTCAGGGAGGATGAGGTGGGCAGGTCATGTAGCACGAAGGGTGGCGACGAGGAATGCGTATAGGATATTGGTGGGAAAGCCAGAAGGTAAGAGACCACAGGGAAGACCAAGGCGTAGGTGGGTGGACAATATTAGAATGGATCTTAGAGAGATAGGATGGGATGGTATGGATTGGATAGATCTGGCTCAGGATAGGGACCAGTGGAAGGCTCTTGTGAACACGGTGATGAACTTTCGGGTTCCATAAAATGCTGGGAAATTCTTGAGTACCTGCTGAATTGGCGGCTCATTTAGAAGGGCTCAGCTCCATGAGTAAGTAAGTAATATCAGAGTTTTCATGCTTAAATGTGAAAAGTAGGTCTAGGCAGGTTAATACAAATAATATCTTTTTCTTTAGAAATGTAATTCTTAATAAACAGACTCGTCAATATGTTAGAATGTGTAGCGATTTTTAAGGACATCTTTTTTTGAAATATCACATGGAATACACACGAAGACTGACAATGAAATTTAATGAGCCTAGTATCGCATAAGTTTAAC
Source organism: Cryptotermes secundus (assembly GCF_002891405.2). Taxonomy (NCBI): domain Eukaryota; kingdom Metazoa; phylum Arthropoda; class Insecta; order Blattodea; family Kalotermitidae; genus Cryptotermes; species Cryptotermes secundus. The sequence goes on along the minus strand of NW_019727389.1, from coordinate 1,547,660 downwards.
ATAGCAATTTTGTATACATATAAATAATAGCTACATTTGAAATTTATATATATTTTTTTGGTAATTACATTCACGGCACAGACATATTTTATTATAAATGTATTGATCTATATATGATTTGAAGCAATCGTGGCAGCTGTAGTCGATGAAGTTTCCTGATTGCAAATGAAATAGTCTCAGAAACGCCGAGCACCAACTCCATATTCATACAGGTGATAGCCCGAAAATACTTCACTTTAGATTAATCTTTGTTGAGTTTTAAAATTAGTATAGTATGTAGTGTTAGTGTGCTAGAGACAGTTGCTGTTGGTTCTGTTACGGTATATTTTTGATGACCAGAGAGTGCTCTACGCAGAGGACTTCGCTGTTTACTAAGGGATGGTGAAGAAAATCTGAATTCCATAAATGCTAATCCAGTGGGTATCATTTCCTCAAGGACTTTCATCTACATAGTTCAGTTGAATGTAAAGATGCCCTTGTGGGCAGGCATCATACTATGAGGGCGTCTAGGAGTACAGGTAAATATACACGCGTTCTAGATCTCAGCAATAGATGGAGGTTTGTAGTCAGACTCGTGTTCTGGCCGCTTTACTCCCAAAGTTTTCTAGTGGTCACAGTTCCTGGCTACAGAGCCAGAGGTCCGGTTTCGATTCCCGGCGCTATCAGATTTTCTGAGAAGTAGTGGGTCTGGAACGGGTTCCACTCAGCCTCGTGAGGATAATTGATGAGCTACTTGAATGGAAGAGTAGCGGCTCCGGTCTAGAAAACCGAAATTAACGGCCGTGGGGATTCGTCGCCCTGTCCATGCGACACCCTCTATCTGCAAAAGTTTATACTAACTTCGCCGACAAGAGGCGATTGCTCGGTCGGTATAGTTCTCTTGAGGACTAAAACCACGGAGTTTGTTTGTTTGTTGTTGAGAAGAGTGGGAGAACCCCACTGCTTCTAACATCGCTCACTGTTCTTACTTACGAAATTATATAGGCAGGAACTTCCTGTGAATTGGGCTATCTCGGTTTATTTTAGAGTTTCTTACGAGGGACAGTAATTCACTTGCCTTGGCGTCGCATTTTGATGTTACGATGGGGTCCTATATCTCTCCGATGGCTTACAACGTGTGCTGTGAACTATGGTCACGCGCTGTCATACAATGGCTCAAAGTTCGTTGCAATAATCTGCCTTTGGCGTGACGGCCGCGTGTTGTTGCACAGACAACGCCCCCCTCTGTATGGTGCAAGTAACTGCTTTAAATATTCACACTCACGTCTCCGAGCTTCAGTACCCTTTATTTGCTATTGAACGCAAGCGGATGTGACAGATTTGACTTTATTCTTTAAGCAACCAACAGTACATAAAATCTTGATAGTACGAAACACATTTCATACAGGGTGAAGGACGGATAATTAACGCATGGAGCAGAGCTATTACTTCAATATAATCCCTCAGCTGATCAAGAAATTCTCCACCTTTAATTGAACGATGTTCATTATGGCGTTCAAAAGAGTCTGCTACTGGGCCCCTTTATTAACCAGTACAATGAAGTGAAAGGTAAAAAGGCAAAGTTGTCCCTGTGATTTACTAATTAAGCACTACGCCATGAAGAAGTATGGGGGAGTTGATGTATAGATCCACATTTTCTTGATCTCGGCACTTGATGGACGCGAGTGGTCAGCTTCAAGCACCGGCCGCTTCACCCCCGGTACAAATTGTATCCCAGAGCCGGTCTGGACGATTGGAGAAGTGAATATTCTTGACCCTTCAGGAACTCGAACTCCGATACCTCGGTCGTCCAGCCCACAGCCAGTCGCTATACAGACTACGCTATCCCGTGAGCACACCCTGGCACGTTCTTCCTCTTGATTTAATCACCGTAACAAACCTAAGAAGCCGATCACAGTGGCTGTATGGCCTCAGTACGAAATGTCTCCACCCTCTCGGATATGTCGACCGCGAGTTTTTATTTCATTTCTCCAACACAGAATATGAAATTGTTCTGATTGTGAGGCATAGACAGCGGACAACAACAAAATAAACTCTAGCGTCTGAAAGACTGAATTTTCATTGACGAACACCTAAATGAATAAAACAGATGGAGGAGAGGAGACCGTCCACGTAGCCCTAAACGACAAAACTCAAGTCCGGTGACATACTGACTCCAATCGGCCGCTCTACCTAACTCTCATATGCCGAGCATAGGTGGTCCGTGAAGTTGTCTTAGTTATTTAAATTTTCAAAACACGGGGTTTTTCTCGAACGAATATCTTAGTGACTCTACTTTAATAAGCAAGGTGGGCCAAACGGTAAAACTTCAGTTGTGTATTCCGGAGGAACTCGGTTCAAATCTCATCTGGGGCACCGACTATCCTGATTGAGGCTTTTCGTGGTTTTACTCAGTCTGTCCACACTAAAGCCGATATAATATCTCAGATTAGGCAACGATAGTTTCCTTCCAAGTTCGTTCCAATTCATCGTTCACTCTTCATCAGACATTTCAATAGTGTTTTAGTTTGAAGCGCAGGCACTATTGTTAAATAAATATATAACACAGAATGTCATTACTATGACCTTCATATTAAAAGGACCAATATAGTTTATTAGAATATTTCCCGAATAAACAGAAACACAAAGACCAATTTTGGACACTCCTGCCTGTCGTGCAAACAGATTGTGCCAGCAGAGTTGGCTGCAGAACACATCGTAAAATGCAGCGAACAAGCAATAAAGAATACGGTACTTGTTCTTCGTTTGTTTACTACATGAACATTTATTCTATGACATGCACTGGCACTATGGAAGGGTGCCATTGACCAAAGCAGCATTCTTCTCAATCGCCACGGATTTGCTTACGGGCTTTGGGCGATCCTCACAGTCAAGTGATCAGAATGTTTCAAAATATGCATTTCATTCGGCGCTTTAGGGTTATATTGATATTTCTAATTACAAAACGAATAAATTAAGTGGGTGAAATTCACGGCACATCTGAAAGACAAGACTGTAAGCGATTTTGTTTTATTCTTTATATTTTTGTCTCGTCGGAAGTTCGAGGGATCGAATCCCGATGAGGTGGATTTTTTTTTCAATTTACCAAATCCTTCCAGCCGCACTATGGCTCTGTGGTCGACTAACCCTCTAACAGAAATGAGTACCACTAATATTCTTGGGGGTAAAGGCCGGCCGGCGCGTAAGGCTGACAACCTTACCGCCATCTATGAGCCGATTGTCTAGAAAATGTGGGACCCTCAACATCTCACAACCCTATGGGCCTGTTACAGGGATAACTTTACTTTTTTTAATTTATAATTTAAAAANTAAGTGTACGCACTGCAAGACGGATTAAACAAATCATGAACTTAAAATATAAGTTACACACACATAGTAGATTGGCAAGGGAAACCGAAGTACTCGGAGAACACCCGCCAATACAACACTTCGTCCACCACAAATCCCACTTGACCAGCGACTAACCGCTTGAGCTATGGCGAGGCCGAGCTGTACCTCTACTCCCGTATGTCCTTATGGCACATAGTGCCCAATTAATTAAGCACAAGGACACGTTAAACTTTTCAATTCCCTCTATGAAATACTGTTTAGAATATAAAATAGCCTGAACAAATATTAAGCACCCTGTGCCTAATGTTACATACTTAACATTTTTCTCACACTCCCCTTCTATTTTTGTTTGCAATAACCTGGTGATTCAAAGAGGAAGAAAGAAAAAGATAATTATTTACTGCCCTTCTATTGTTTGTACATATAGGGCCCATAATTTTAACTGCCTGGCTAAGAACAAAGATTTCCCCAAAGAGAGTTTCTTGCTGGAACCTGTTCTTCTGGCAGTTCCTTGCAAAGTGCCGTGTGATTGCGACATTATTCGGAGTTGCTTCTTCAGGTAGCCAGACAGTGGGGGGTCAAACAGCATTCAGAGACTAACAAAGGGGAAACATGACTTCATCTCCCTGTGGATAAATCCAGAATCCTCCAAAGTGCACTGTTTATACTCTGGTGGGCTGTTTCTTAACAGTCCACATGTCAGGACTTGCAAGTTGTCGATAGGCTTTAAATGGGCACCCCCTCGGAACGAGAAAAGCCTACTGAATGGTTCTGTTATGGAAGCTGAACGCGATAATTTTTCACTAGCAAGAGATCTCGTTCTTTCCCGGAGTTAAAATAAACGTAAATTTGTCCCTAAAACTCTCTGTGGCTTTAGTCCGCAAGCGAACTACACAGACCGAACGAAGTTAGTGCCAACTTTAGCGGATAGTGTTTCCCGTGGTCAGCGCAACGGATCCCCACGTCCATTAATTTCGGTTTTCTAGACTGGACCCGTTACTTTTCCATTCAAGTAGCTCCTCAATTATCCTCATGAGGCTGAGTGGATCCAGGCAGGGGCGTGAAGCTGACCACTCACCTTAAACTAGCGCCGAGATCAAGACAATGTGGATCTATACATCCATTCCCTATACGCCTTCATCGCGTAGTGCTTAATTAGTTAAGCACAGGAACAATTTTACACTTTTACCTCCGCAAAACGGACACATTTATGGAGTGATCAACAATGCTCACAATACTGAAGACTCATATTCTCCATGTTATAAAGGTAAAGTTGACCCTGTGCTCAACGAATTAAACACTACGCCTTGAAGGCGTATGGGAGAGTGCATGTATAGATTCACATTTTCTTGACCTCGGCACTAGATGGAGGTGAGTGGTCAGCTTCACGCACCTGCCTCTCTACCCTTTACCCCCGATGAAAGAGCCCCCGTTACCCATTTGATAGGAGAATGGGCGAACCGCAGAGCCGGTCTGGACGATTTGGAGAAGAGAAAATTCTTGACCCTACCGGGACTCGAACTCCGACCCCTCAGTTGTCCAGCCCGTAGCCAGTCGCTATATCAACTACGCTACCCTGGCTCGTTATTCTTCATGTTATACTGATGAAACTATATATAACCCCTCATACAAACCATTGTTTTATGAGCGAACATTAGCGTGGTCGATTTCGTTACGGTAAACCCTAATTAACATAACACGACCTGAATTTATCAGTAACCCCGAAAACAAATACCATGGATCATACTCATAAATCCTGAGTCGGCAACACCTTCAGAATAGTCTACACGCACTGAATGTCACCTTTTGTTTTTACCAAAACCGAAAATCCACATTTCTTCTTAAAGGATCTGACAGCACTAACAATGAAGAGCTTATCATTGCCAGAATCTCACTTAAGAAGAGCGGGAAGATTCTTCAGCCCCTCTGGGAGTGGTAGAGACTTCAATGGCGGCAAACCGGCCAAGTGACAGAGTCTCACAAATCAAAGGATCTTGACCAGCGCTCTGTAATCGACGTCGCCTTACCTTCAAACAGGAAGCTCCCTTTTGTAATCTCAGAAAAAAAAATTCCTCCCAAAAATAAAAACATATATCTACCATATTTACACAAAGCATTGTTTGACACGAATGGTTGGCTTTCTAAACCCAAGAAGTGGCTGTAGGGCTTCATGTCATTGAGAAATACACGTATCTTGATGGGTACTACTGAACAATATCTATACTAAACAAGACCCTTGTCACCTTTCCCGAGGTTGCTGATGGAGAAGTAGGCAAAGAATTTAGAGGGTAGTCAGTATAAAGTGACAAGGAGCTCTCTTCAGGTTGAGATATGCATACAGGGCTAAGAACCCGGTAGCTAGGCAGACAAATTTTTACAAATTTCATCATAATACCTTGACAAAATTTGTGTACGACCTAAGCGACATAAAAGGTTATTTTGAAAAAATTTCTTATGAGATGTGAACACGTTTATGATATTCCTAATATTGCGGATTTTAGTTGAGAACTTCTGAATGTCAGGAGAACGCGGTAGCATAGTTGGTTAAGGCACTATGCTACAAGCCGGAAGGATGCAGGTTCGATTCCAGATACCACTGAATTATTAAATTGACCTAATCGTTCCAGCCGCACTATGGAACTGGGGTCGACTCAGTCTCTAACAAAAATGAATACCAGGAATCTTCCTGGGGTAAAGGGCGGCGGGCCGGCTCGTAAGGCTGACAAATGCACCGCCATCTGTGAGCCGATTGTCTAGAAAATGTGGGAGCCTCGACGTCTCACTGGTTGTTTTTACGCTGTAACTTGTAAAGGAACAGAGACAACTCATTAAGTGCGGAAGTTCAGTAACGGTGGAGCCGTAGGCTACGTCAACTCCTAGCGTACATACGTCTTCACCGCGTTGTGCTTAGTTAAGCACAGAAACAAATTAGGTCTGCTGGTTACATTTATACATCTTCTGGACCTGACAGTCATATCGCTCGATTGTTATAATCACAAGGCCACTACTGTATACTGGACACAAAATTCTTAGCTTATAGCGTGACAGGCTTCGGCTATTATAGTTACAGTTATTCTCAGGTGGTTACACGTGTTCATATTCTGTTCCGTGATCTGATATCTCGTTAGCTACATTAGAGGAGCCGGGATACTTCAGTCGGTACAGCGACTGGCTACGAGCTGGGCGACTGAGGGGTCGGAGTTCTATTCCCGGTAGGGTCAAGAATTTTCTCTTTCCCACGTCGTCCAGACAGGCTCTGGGATGCACCCAACCTCCGATCCAATGAGTTCCAGCGGCTCTTTCCCCGGGGTAAAGACGCAGGGGCGTGAAGCTGACCACTCACCTCCAGCTTGTGCCGAGGTCAAGGAAAATGTGGATCTAACCACCCACTCCTCAATACGCCTTCATGGCATAATGTTCAATTAGTTACAGACAGGGACAAATTTGCTTTACAGTATCATTATGCATGAGTGAGGCATTAGAACCAGTGTTTTTATTAAGATTCATGTTAGTTTAGCACTGTGGTTTCTGAAGTTTTATTTCGGCTGCAGTGCTAAACTGAGCATCTTACTTGTAAGCGCCTCCTCACATCATGATGATATATAAAGACAGCAAATTCGTCCTTCCAAAGTATGGCAAGTCCCGATGTGCGGGACGGGCAGCAATAAATGAAAACTGCATTCATGAAGAAATTATAAGAAGAATAAATTCGGGAAATTCTTACTGCTGCTCAGTTCCAAATATTTAGTCTTTTCCCTCATGTATAAAAAAGAAATGTTTAAAACAAAATAAAAAGTTATAGGAAGAACTAATCGCGTACTTTAATTTGATACGACACGGACCGCATAGAAAACGACGTGTACAGCGTTCCTCTATTGTTGCATGTGTATACGTTGCAGCGGTAACGTTTTTACAAAGAATTCCCTTAGCAACGATAGGGGACACACATACAGGCACACAGACTGATGGGAGAGTTTATGAAGTATGCCATTAAGATGGGCTTAAGTGCCATCATATACTCGTATATACCAAATTTCATAAAGACTGGTTCAGGCATTCAAATGTTAATGGGGGAGATACAAAAACACACAGACAGTGTGGTGATCGCATAAGATTACTTTTATTTTTTCAAAATACGGAAAGTAGGGTATAAAAGTAATTTTATCCGTAGTTCTGTATGCGCATGCGTATGACACTTGAGCTCACATACTAAGGGAAGGACACAGACTGCGAGTAATCACGAAGATTATTGAGGAGGGTGTTTTGATGAAAGAGGGAGGATGTGACAGGAGGTTCGAGAGAATTGTTCAGAAATGGTTCAGGTTTGTGTCCGGTGGCGGGCTCTTGAGAACGAGGCAATGAATGTTGGATTTGACATTCCCACAGAAGTGGCTGCGAAGAGTTCTATCTTCTGGGAATGCCGTATAGTCTGGTGAAAGTTGACTGACGATACGTAAGAACACATCGGCTCCCATCTTCAGGGTCGAAGAGTAAGCCTTATAACAAACCAGCATGACGCAGGCAGCAAGCTCCTTCCTAAACGTCGATTTACTTTCACAGGATTACACAGTGATACATCCAAGAAAATAGAACTTTCCAAGACAACGAATGTTCGGATTCCAGCTCCATGGATTTCGTTAGTTGGCTACAGAAGGGACTCGAACTGCATATCCCGTGATTTCACCGAGATACAATTATCACGTCTCCAATAAAAAGAAACAAACAACAGAACATACAGAAACAAAATCATACTTTTTGTAGCACATACAGTTTGATGTTATGCCGTAACAGTGGACGTCTGAAGATATTCGCATGTTACAAACAAACCAGCAAACGCCGTGGTTTCAATCCGCAAGCGAACTATACCGACCAAGCGACAGCCGCTTGTCGGCGAAGTTAGTGCCAACTTTAGCGGATAGAGGGTGTCACGTGATCAGCGCAAGGAATCCCCACGGCCGTTAATTTCCGTTTTCTAGGCCGGAGCCGCTATTTCCTTGTAACAGCTCCTTAATTATCCTCACGAGGCTGAGTGGACCCCGTTCCAGACTCACTTCTCAGAAAATGTGGTAGCGCCGGGAACCGAACCCGGACCTCTGGATCTTTAGCCACTAGACCACAGAGGTGGTCTTATTCACATGTTAACGCAACTTCAAACAGTTTAAAAACACTTTTTCACTGTGGAACTTATGTCGGAAGGACACGTCAACAGTCGAATGTTTGCACTAGACAGACGCAACCAAGACGTCATACAGAAACGCGTACAATAATCAAGAAGTGACGTCAAATAATAAGAAATTGTAATAAAGCTAAGTTTTGGTTACTCTCATGTTTAAGAAAAAATCGGAATGAAGGCATAGGCCGAATGATTGACGTCATTATTTTGGTTTGCAGGTGTCACACATGTGGCAGCACCAGTCTTGTATGTTTGTTCACGTGTCCTGGAGCGTAATTCCCATTTAACCCAAGTTAACGAAAAGCAGGATGTAGTAGTACACGGAGACACTATTTCAGTAGATGGTCTCTGTTGTTATTGAGTTCAAGCTTGATATACTATACGTAGTTTCGACTACTTTCCGAAATATCAGGGCTCAGACAACACGCCAATCGTATGATTGTGCAACATGGTCTTTACCCTTGGAGCTGAATCCTTCTTGAAACGCCGCCAGTTGCTCAGCTACTCAAGAATTCCCCATTAGTTTATAGAACCCGAAGGTTCATTACCGTGTTCACAAGAGCTTGACGCTGGTCCTTATCCTGAGCCAGATGAATCCAGCCGATATCACGCCGTCCTAGCTTTCTAAGAACAACTTTAATATTATCTTCGCACATACGTCTAGGTATTTATAATGCTCTGTTTCCTCCTGTCCATCACAGAAAAATCCTATATGCATTCCTCTTCTACTTCGCGCGTGCTACATGCCCTGCATATCTAATCCTTCTTTGACTTCATCGTTCTAATTTAATTTGGCGAAGAGTAAAAGATATGAATTTTCACGTTATGCAGTTTTCTTGAACCTATTATTGCATCCCACTTAGGTCCAAATATTCTCCTCAGCACCCTGTTCTCAAATGATTTCTGTCTATGTTTTTCCCTTAATATCAGACACCAAGTTTCACACCCATGCAGAACTACAGGCAAAATGATAAGTTTTGTATATTGTCATTTTTATGTTTTAGGCAGAAAGTACTCCCTTACTTAATCAAATAATCACCGCCCCATAAAGACGTGTGGAAAAGTGGAGTTACAGCTCCACCATTCTTAACTTCGGCATTAGATGGAAGTGAGCGGTGAATTTGTTACCCCTGGCGCTTACCCCAGGGGAAGAACTCGACGGTACCCATTAGACACAAAGCTAGTTGGGCACCTGAGGCGGTCTGGACGCAGTGGAGAAGAGAAAAATCTCGTTCTTCCCCGCGAATCAATCTCTGATTCCTCGCCCGTTCAGTGCATAATCCAGTCGCTATGCCGCCTTAGCTATCCTGGCTCGTGGATGAACGTCAGTTACAATTGTATGTTAACAAGATCCTCAGAAAGAATATCGACCTAAGATAGCTACAGCCTGTACTTACGCCTGGCAGACGAGAGAGTAAAACCACTTTCGATTGCGTGGACATAGCTTGGATCTCGGCCCGAAGACCGGCTATCCGGATTGAATTTTCATGGCTTTCTTCAGTCCCTCTAGGAAAATTCCGGGAAAGTACCTCAAATTAGGCCATAGCGCCTCTCTTGCACGTTATTTGTAATTAATTAAAGGATAATCGTTTTTTATTCGACGCTACACAGTCTGAGATAGTGACAGCGCCATATGGACTTAAACCATAAATAAATAAACTGGATAGAAAAATAAGAAATACATACACAATTGTGATGTGGAACACCCTCGGAAAGCAAACACTGAGAAGATCAAGAATTAAATGAGAGAATAGTCTCTTAAAAAGGATCTTATAGAAGTAGAGTGTGGAGGATGTGAACGGGTTCACGATCCGTTCTGATGGAGAAATTTTATATTAATGGATTCTGTAACACAAAAGTCCACCCACTAACGAATAAAGAAAAATGGTTAGATAAAGTGATAACAATTATGTTACGATTTATAATCTGTATTTTAAGCAGTTTCTATGCGGTTTACACTTGTAGAAACATGTAATTTATGTGTGATGCAAATAATTTAATCTTAGCTCCTGGCGATCATAAGTCGAATACTGGAGACGGCAAAACCTACTGGAGGCATGAATCTATGCCAGCTTTTCAGGCACTTTCACAACTATACGGATTGCCTATTAAGATCGGTTCGTTTATCCATCTGGAGCCGGCCAGCGCAGTCCAGTGATTGAGGCTAGCTCTTTCTAAGGGACCAAACAGAATAGGTGTTTTCCCTCACCTGAGGACGGAAACAGATCCAGTTTCCGAAACGTCGTGTTTTTCTTAGTTATCTTAAAACCAGGACGATGGATAAAGTCCGAAAACCCAATATCTCTGTGTGTTATACACCATCGTCAGAATCCTATAGTAACTATTTATACAGAGCCAATTTATCTGTAGTTCTGTAAAACTTGGTCCCTCACAGCAAGATAAGAATGAAAACTGAAGCTGATTGCTAAGACAATAGGGAGGAGACTATTTGGATCTGGGAGGTTGGTTGTACAAATTTTAGAGAAAATTTTACTACTATAATGAGGAACTCCATAATTTATATTCATCACCGAACGATGTTAGGATGTTCAAGGAAGAAGGGATGGTCCAGACATGTAACATGTATGTGAGAGCTCAGAAATGTGTACAAAATTTTGAATGGAAGACCTAAGCGTAGATGAAGGACAGTATTAAAACAGATTATAAGAAAAGAGGATGTGAACTGGATTCACCCAGCTCAAAATCTTGTCCAGTGGCGGGCTCTTGTTATACGGCAATGAATATTTGTTTCCATTAACGGGGGGAAGTGTCTCGAGTTGCCGAGGGGCTACTAGATTGGCAAAAGGACTCTACTTTGTGGGGTTACCTAGCTGGCTAGAGGAGGGAATCGAACTTCGAGATTTTTCTGAACAGATACTTAAAATTCTTAGCTTACTGCAACGAACGTAGATTTTGCATTTCATTTAGAAATCCTTCTGCTGGAACGCGCCACTGAATTATACAACGTAGGGTCCACAGTTTCATAATCTTGTTTCTGCGTTGTGTTGCCCTGTGTGGCTATACCCATGTTTTCAGAATTATATTCGGGTGATAATGGCTCTGTTACCGGCTGGCCTTACTTTGGTTCTTCCATTATTTTCAGCCATTTTCTATATGCAAATATAAGGATAGTAATACCTGAAAGTAGATCACGGCCGCCTGCGTCCAATTTCTTACATAATTGCCATTCAAAACTTTCCGATCTCATTCAACATCGTAAGACGCATAATGTGAAGTAGCATGCTTAAGTAACGTTGGTGTGGAACTGTTATCAGTTCGATGCTTCAAGATTTTGACCAGTTGCTGTACCAGCACAGTGCTCTTCCGACAACAGTCGCCTTTTGTACAGAATTCTATTAATTAATTAGAGTGTAAGCTATTCTGGGGGCATGCGGTGGCGTAGTTGGTTGAGGCACTATGGTACAAGCCGGAAGGTCGCGGAATCGAATCCCGATGAGGTGGATTTTTTCAATTTACCTAATCCTTCCAGCAGTACTATGGCCCTGGGTTCGGCTCAGCCTCTAACAGAAATGAGTACCAGGAATATAGGCCTATAGGGTTTTGAGACGTCGAGGCTCCCACATTCTATAGACAATCGGCTCACAGATGGCAGTGAGGTTGTCAGCCTTACGTGCCGGCCGCCTTTTGCCTCCAGGAAGATTCCTGGTACTCATTTCTGTTAGAGACCGAATAGACCCCAGGGCCATAGTGCGGCTCAAAGGATTAGGTCAATTGAAAAAAATCCAATGACCTCATCGGCACTGTTGCTGTAGTTCTATAGCCTATGATTTCTATTTTTATGTAATGTTAAGTTGTAGACACGTTTGCAGAACTGTGGGGCAGGTACGATCCGACTGTCCGTCTGTACCCCTCGGGAGGCGCTGAACAAAATTTGATTAAACTTGATATTGAAGAGATTAAAATCTCTCGAACCATCATAATTTTGGTTCAATTGGACAAATTGTATGTCTATTTGTCAAATTTTCTGTGATATTTGGTTTTAAATTTTGCGGAAATTAAAGGCAATTTTTACTCCACGCTTTCAATTAAAAATTGAAAATAATACATCAGAAACTACGGCATATAGACATATAGCGTATGCGGGACTTCTTTCTGAGCTCTGTCGAACACAACAGAACCTCAGAATGCTAACAGAAATGACAGAAGTCAACACTGCAACTTTCCACCATGTTGGATTTTCTCATTACACGTGTTCAGTACGCCCTGGCAAAGCCGGGTACATAAGATATTTATGCATAAACATGATCTGTCCCTGGCATCTGTTCTTCTAATGTATTCCTAACCATCGGTGCTCAAAATTTTCATGGTCAGTGGCGAGTTTGGAATTTCGTACTCCGAGAGTATTGTTTTAGACTTTGTCCCATCTTACTGCGGTTTGTATCAACTGATAGCATAACAGCATACTTGGCGGCATCTGTCTTCGGTAAACACAACTTATATTCTAGCAGATTGGAGCCAGTGCCATCTTATGGACAGTTTTGGTATTATTACAATGATTAAAACAACGGCGAGATGTTCATACCTAAACTATTTACACAGTCCTTGCGTCAAGCGTGCTAGCTTCCCACTTACAACCCCAAAACGTATGCTTGTCCAGGCCACACATGCCACTTGGCACTTGCATTTACAAAATAATGAATAACGGCCTGCAAATGGCTTGAAATTCCTCTCCGTCTACTACACTGACTGATGGATTTGCAATTGAAGCTAATTATTCGAGACTGTTAATTTAAACAAACTCACATTCAATGAACTCTACTTTAGTCCAAATTTGGGCACTGACAGTTTTCTCTACAGATGCAGTCTAACTTATACATACCCATAACTCGGCTTATAGATCACAGTTAGTGAGAAAAGGAGCGAACTAGGACCCCGAAGATGCAGTATCATTTCTAATAATATATGCATGTAAGATTTGAGGCTTTCACGGCGGTGACTATGAAGAAAGCAGTCTTCTGGGATTTGGCACCGTGTATATGTGGTGTTAACCGACGTTTCGGAGGAACGTATCGCCTCCATCTTCAGGGTAGAAGGAAGTGCGAAATAAAAATGCGATGGAAGGCTTTCTAGTCTTTTTGCTGTTACTTCTTTGGTTATTATGGTCATTATTGGTCCTATTGTTACTATGATGACTATGGATCATAATGTTGTCAACACCGGTTCTCGTCTGGTCACCGAAGTTAAACAGCAATGGACGTTGTTAGTACTTGGATGTGATACCGCTTGGGAACACCACGGGCTATTGTCATTCATTTTTGGGAGTCGGTATAGCGACTGGCTGGACGACCGAAGGGTCGGAGTTCGAGTCCCGGTAGGATCAAGAATTTTCCTTTCTCCACGTAGTTCAGACCGGCTCTGGGGTCCACCCAACCTCCTATCCAAAGGGGAAGGGGGACTCTTTCTTCGTGGCTAAAACGGCAGGGGCGTGAAGCTGACCACTCACCTCAAACTAATTCCAAGGTCAAGAAAATGTGAAGCTTTATATCCACTCCCCCATACGTCTTCATGGCGTAGTGCTTAATTAGTTAAGCACAGGGACAACTTTATGGCCACTGTATTTCGAAAGTGGAGCTATCGTTGCTTCTATTTAACAGAAATTGGTGCGTTCGCCATGTTATTATTACTGATTGCAGGAAACTAGAAAGTACAACTTCGGGATGGCCTGCAATGGCATAACCTTCATTCCAAATTGTATCAAAATACCTCCAGCGACTCTCGATCTGAAAGATGCTGTCGGACAGGCAGACATGAATTTTCCCATAGCCTATGCGTTCTTTTTGTGCACATCGTTCAAAGAGCTCACGATAACTGATCACTGTTTCTGACATTCTGCAGCTAAAGGTAAAGTTGTCCTTGCGCTCAAGTTTGCAGTAACATGATGACGCACGGGGAGTAGGGGTACAGCTTCGAGCGTTATTATCTCTGTATTAAACAGAGGTGAGCAGTCAGCTTCTAGCTCCGGTCGCCTTATTCCCGGGAAAACGCCGCATGTGCCTGTTGATAAGAAGCTGGGTGGGCCCCAGAGCGCTGTGGAAAACAGCAACATCTTTTGATCCTACCGAGAATCGAACCTATATATCCCGCTTGTCCAGCTTGTAACCTAGACGCTATAGCGACGGGATGTACCCGTGTTTTATGGAAACCAAAGGTCCAGTACCATGCGAGATTTTAGGTGATTATAAGTCGCTCTGCTAACATGAAGACGGAGGTAATGCACTCCCCCGAAACATCGATATCAGATTATATAACATCTTCATTCTCCATACCAAGTTCACAAGAGTAGTCAGAGGACCCTGTCCCGTGCAAGATTCATGTAGTCCACTTCCTTATCTCTGTTCCTGTAAGATCCATTTCAATACTCGTACTACCGTTTCATCAACGCCTGCCTCCCCCAAGTTGCATATCATCTCCAGCTTTACTGTTTAAAATGTTGTGTTCCTCATCTATCCCTTTACAGCCACATGCCACGCCATTCACACTGGCTTTGATTCGGTATTTCACTATAAATCCAGTCTAGAAAACCGAGATTAACGGTCGTGGGGAACCGATGCGCTGACCACGTGACACCCTCTACCCGCTAAAGTTGGCACTAACTTCGCCGACAAGCGGCGGTCGCTCGGTCGGTATCGTTCGTTTGCGGGCTACAGGCCACGGAGTCATTTCGCGATAAATGTTTAATTGACAGTCAACATTCTGTATTATAATTACAATGTACGGAACCTGCAATTACAGAGGAAAGAAGCAACAGTCATAAGATGATGTAACTGAACAATTACCTCATAATTCATCAGACCAGTTTTCGTATTACCATAATAGTTAATTCGAATTCAGTGAACTGATCAGTTTATCTCTTTAGTTGCCTGTAAATATATGTGAGTGGGGATCAGTCTGTGGGATATCAGTCTTGGAGACGCACAAAGCTGCAGTGACATTGTTTCTTGAATTGCTGCAGGGAATAATCCATAATTACTGTTCGCATTGGTTCAGAGCTAAAGACCGTCCCTTTTTAAGTGCATTAATATCCCTGTGGTGAGCCTACTAACTTCGCTCTACCCGTTTATCTGTCCTCCTGTGAGCACTAAATGAAACTCGAGATCAGATAGGAATAAACCGATTCCGATTAAATGTTAAACTGGAGAAACATAGGAAAAATTGTCGAGCTGTGTTTATTTTAAATTACATAGCATAATTTTTAACGACGGCTCCACGTGGAGACCTAAATGCATTTCTGCGTGCATTTCGGCGTAGAGNCGCTTGGGAACACCACGGGCTATTGTCATTCATTTTTGGGAGTCGGTATAGCGACTGGCTGGACGACCGAAGGGTCGGAGTTCGAGTCCCGGTAGGATCAAGAATTTTCCTTTCTCCACGTAGTTCAGACCGGCTCTGGGGTCCACCCAACCTCCTAGCCAAAGGGGAAGGGGGACTCTTTCTTCGTGGCTAAAACGGCAGGGGCGTGAAGCTGACCACTCACCTCAAACTAATTCCAAGGTCAAGAAAATGTGAAGCTTTATATCCACTCCCCCATACGTCTTCATGGCGTAGTGCTTAATTAGTTAAGCACAGGGACAACTTTATGGCCACTGTATTTCGAAAGTGGAGCTATCGTTGCTTCTATTTAACAGAAATTGGTGCGTTCGCCATGTTATTATTACTGATTGCAGGAAACTAGAAAGTACAACTTCGGGATGGCCTGCAATGGCATAACCTTCATTCCAAATTGTATCAAAATACCTCCAGCGACTCTCGATCTGAAAGATGCTGTCGGACAGGCAGACATGAATTTTCCCATAGCCTATGCGTTCTTTTTGTGCACATCGTTCAAAGAGCTCACGATAACTGATCACTGTTTCTGACATTCTGCAGCTAAAGGTAAAGTTGTCCTTGCGCTCAAGTTTGCAGTAACATGATGACGCACGGGGTGTAGGGGTACAGCTTCGAGCGTTATTATCTCTGTATTAGACAGAGGTGAGCAGTCAGCTTCTAGCTCCGGTCGCCTTATTCTCGGGAAAACGCCGCATGTGCCTGCNACAGTTCTCATGATTTTTGCCCTAATATGTTTGTTGTGTAGAAAAACGCAAAGACACAACCGAACCATATTTATGAGTGTTATTGCTAGAATTCGTCAGTTTTACATTATCCAGAGAAGGCCTACGTAAGACAGCATCAACGGTCAGCAATGACATACTGAAAATCTGAAGGCGACAATGCAACAGAATTGTTACTCTGTCTATATATTTTCTAACTTGTTTATCTTAAATTTAATCTATCTAATTTATGAAGCAGATTCTTTGATCAGATAACACTGGTTTAACTAGTGAAGAAATTCCCCCCCCCCCGTTCACGTGATCAGACATCTAGTTACTGATCTAGTGGTCAGGGTTCCTGGCTACAAAGCCAGAAGTCCCGGGTTGGATTCCCGGCGCTACCATATTTTCTGAGAAGTAGTGGTGGGTCTGGAACGGCGTCCACTCAGCCTCGTGAGGAAAATTGAGCTATTTCAAGGAAATAACGACTCCGGTCTAGAAAACCGAGATTAACGACCGTGGGGATCCGTTTCACTGACCACGCGACACCATCTATCCGCTAAAGTTGGCACAGATTTCGCCGACAAGCGACGGTCGCTCGGTCGGTATAGTTCGCTTGCGGACTACAGGCCACGGAATTTTTGTTTGTTTGTGAAGAAAAGCCTGCCGCTGAATCCTATCCTAGGCCAGATGAATGCAAGCTACATCACCACACCTCCTTTATTTAAGATCTATTTTAATATCGTTCTTCCATCAACGGCTAGCTCTTACTAGTGTTCTCTTTCCTTCACGTCTTCCAACAGAAACTGTATATGCATGCGTGCTGCAAGTCCTATTTATCTCATTTATCTCATGGGTGCCCTTTACCTACACCAAAACGTGGTTTGCACGTCGGCCATGAGTTCAATTTGTAATGGTTTCGTTGACATGCTTGGGCGAACTGCATATCGAGTCATTCGCCGCAAGGCCGGTGCCATAGAGTTTAGCCTTTTCTTAATATCATCGGATGAGGTACAGTGTCATGGTCCAGATCGCATGAGCTTACCTCCACGTTTGCATAACTTAATACGGATGGCATGTTTCGGCTCCAGACCCAGCGACTCCGCACTTTCTAGTCTGCAGGAAACTGCAGACCACGTTACGATTATGGAATGCAGTTTAACAGGTTCTAGTAAACAGTTGATGCTCGGCAGCAGCCGTGTAAAATATTCGGTACGCCACAATACAGGTAGATTTGTCTGCTTCGCGTTTCGGTGATGGTGTGGCACGCACAAGGTTGCAAGGTCTTGCCTTCACAATAGACTTCGCGTCACTAAGCAGGTCTCACTGTTCTTAATCGGCTGATGTATTGAGAAAGGGGGTTTCCGCAGCCGTGCCTGCTGTCACCCGTGTAATTTCGTGTTACAAGCCACTGCTTCGCGCGTTCACTAACTTCATGAAGTAGAGAGTCTTTCTTGAGGAGCTAACAAATCACACAATTGTTAAGAAATTCCTCGCCTTTTATGGAAGCCGATGGTTCCTTACTGTCTGCTCCAGATCCATTGCTTGTATATGTTCGAAGCCAGAGAGGTCAATCCCACCTCAACACAATTTCCTTAAGATCCATTGTAATACTCGTGTTACTTTTCAATCTACTTCAGAAGCTGTCCGTTCCCTTGCGATGTTGTAAAATTTTGTAATACCTCTGTGGTCTAGTTCCTGGCTATAGATCCGTAGGTCCGGGTTCGATTTCCGGCGCTACTAGATTTTCTGAGAAGCAGTAGTGGGTCTGGAAAGGGGTCCACTCAGCCTCGCGACGATAACTGAGGAGCTATTTCAAGGAAATAGCGGCTCCGGTCTAGAAAACCGAGATTAATGGCCGTGGGGATTCGTTGCGCTGAAAACACGACACCCTCTATCCGCTAAAGTTGGCACTAACTTCGACGACAAGCGGCGGTCGCTCAGTCGGTATAGTTCGCTTGCGGACTACAGGCCACGGGGTTCATTTCATAACCCTCCGAAGCGGAGTGTTTTGCCCGCTTCAGTCTTTTTAATTTAATCACCTACTAATATTCGGTGAAGAATATTATGAAGCAGTTTTATCCCGTCACTTATTATTCCCGCTGCCTTTGGTGCGAACACAGCACTCGCGCGAAAGTGGCACTCCTGTCTTATCTGGGGGAGTCCCGGCCCGAAGACCGTTTATCCTAAACGTGGTCTTTCGTGGTTATTCTAAGACCCTCAATGCAAATGCTGGGACAGTATGTTGAAATTGACCCCACCACCGCCTCCTTCTATATCCTTCCCAATTCATTATTCGCTACTCTTCCTACTATTTGACGCTACATGGTCTGATCTACCGACAGATTCGATGAATGTGCCATAAGGCCCAAAAGGCATCTCTCAGTATCCTGTTCTCAAAGCCTTCAATCTGTGTTCTTCCCTTAGTCTAAGAAACCAAGTTTCAAACCCACAGTCCTAAGTATGGTCAAAATTATACTCGTACCTCTGCATAACTGAGCGGAATCTGTACGCTTTTAGATAGCAGTTGGGAAGACAACGATTCCAAAATGAAGGGTAGCGAGGAACACTCCGATTTCACTTTCTCCCAAAGTGTTCGTGTACGAAGTTCGATTTATTTTATCAGATATTGCAAACTCGTGACCAAGTATCAACATGTTAGTACTCGCTGTCGTATGTGAAATAAGGGACTATTACCTGTGGCTCTCTCATCGACCAGAAATGCTTTCAGCGGTTCTGAAGCATTTTTGCTAATTGTATATATTCAGTTTAAAAACATCGGTGAGATTGAAGAATGCCGTCTTCTGGGATGTAGCGCGGTGTAATATATTGTGTTAACCAACGTTTCGGAGGAACGTACCGCCTCCATCTTCAGGATATAAGAAATCCGCGAGCGATGAACCAGCGTGAGCGGCAGTCACCGCCGTGAAAACCTCAAATCTTATATCGGTGATTGCCGAGATAAAATATGTATACATTAATGTTTACTGCCGACACTGGCTCTGTGAGATTGCTTTTTCTTTTAGAGTTCATTTTTAAACTTTCAGTGTTGTTGTATGCAGAGGGGAGGATAAGTTGTTACAGTGTACATACTGCAGGACGATAAACACTAAGCCAAAGACTAGCAGTAGATTTGAGCAGTAAATATTCACAGAGTCTCCAAGTTCCTAAGAGACACGTAAGTTCATTCAGCATGCGCCTGGGGATAATTCTAAGCTCTGTAATCATGAGAGATTACTGATATAATGCTAGCATGAGAGTTCGAGGAGACGCAGATGGGCGGGGCATGCAGCACATAAATGATTTTATATGTGTATATACTCGTATATATGTATAAAATGATTCGGAGACCTGTAGATCACCTGTAGAACTAGACGTGCATAGCATTTAGGAGACCTATGAACAATAGATCGGCGGATATCTTGTAGAAATACTGCGCAGCGATTAGACCTGTTTTCGTGTGGCTCAAGACAAGAGACCAGTGGAGGGTACTCCAGAGGAAGATTCGTGTGAACATGGTAATGAACCGACAGGTTCCCTAAATATGAAGAATTTCTTGAGAATATGAGTGCTATTAGGTTTTCAACATTAGCTGTGCTCTATTGAATAAGTTACTTACTACAGCCAGAGAAACGTACTCATAGTAAAAGTAAAAAAAGTAAAGCTATCCCTGTAACAGGCCGTGAAGGCCCATAGGGTTGTGAGACGTTGAGGCTTCCCACATTATCTAGACAATCGGCTCAAAGATGGCGGTAAGGTTGTCAGCCTTACGCGCCGGCCGCGCTCTACTCTCCATGAAAGTTATTTAATTAATTCCTGGTACTCATTTCTGTTAGAGGCTGAGTTGACCCCAGGGCCATAGTGCGGTTGGAAGGATTAGGTCAAATGAAAAAAATCCAATGATCTCATCGGGACTTGAACCCGCGAGCTTCCGGCTTGTAGTATAGTGCCTCAACCAACTGGCGCGTACTCATAATATATTAAATTTTAATTATTCGATTCCAAGGAGCTGAGTCTGAAGTCTGGTAATGCGACAGCAGGCCTAAATTTAGCTCTCAGATTATACTAACTTATTCCTCGGATAAGGAAAAATAAATGGAACCGAAGCATTATGTTCCTGAAAAACAACTCTGACAGAACTATCAATTTACAATAAAGTTGTGTAGTTTATTTTTAATGCATTATAGTTCAACGTTCTCCGCCCAGAGTTTCTGAACCTAATTTCGGACGTGCTAGAAGACACCAGAAGGATCACAGTTTGCAGCAGAAACATCCTGGAGTATGCCCCACAAGTTTAAAGTCCATCTCTCTTGATAAGCAATGACCTTCAAATGGCCCCGAAAACTGGATTAAATTCTGGTGACCGTGGAGACCACAGCAGTAATTAGTTATGACTAACAAACCCCAAAAAGCATTTGAAAAGAATTCATTCGAAAATTGGGGAGGTATAGATCGTAAAGAGTAAAACAGATATGGAAGACTATGGTATCGTATTCCAGAACACTCCGTAGCACGTGTATGGTGGCTTGTTATTTGCAGTTTAATTAATTAAATGTGTTCGCCTTGGAACGAGTGAGGGACGCCAATTTAAATTTTTACGCATTTTCCTGCAGGAATCAGAATCATTTTAATAATAATCTCCTAAACATATCCGATGGCTCTCGAGCATGCGGGACTTCTCCCATGGGATCAAGACCGCAGATGCTTGTAAGAAATTCAACCAGGTTTACACAAGTACAGTTAAACAGTGACTGAAATTCAGAATGTTTCAAGAAGGAAGACAGACAACATTTCTAATTTCGGAATTAACTCCCGCGTCATTGAATATGAAAGAGTATTTCAATTTTCTTCATAATTCATAAACGTAACTATTTACGAAAAGTACTGCAGAGAGATTAGGCCTATTATTTTGGGCTATACATTGAGGGGGTTGGTAGCTCATTAGCAGTAGGGCCTCCACGCGATTTACATCAGAACGGTACTCAGGCTGCTGCTGGAGACAGGACGTACAGAAGAAGATATTATGGATTTTCTGAGTTTATCCACGAACATTTAGGATAGTATTACAAAACCGTTGACGTTTGCTTCTCGATTGATCCTTCAAATTTATTCTACAGTTCCGCATTTGAAATACAGCAGATGAAACATTTGCCGTAAGAATCGCACAGTAAAGGAAAAGCTCCTTAGTTAAAATATTTACACATTAATTTCTCCTCTTATGTGATGTGTGACGCGGCGTCCACTGTATGTAGTTCATGATGCTAGCTTGATTGGGCTCTAATTAACCGACTAGGCTATCCCACCAAAATCCTGTATGTAGTCTTCTTTTCCCCCGTGTGTGCTACGTGCTCTACCCATCTCTTCCTCCTTAACTTGCTCATTCTAATTACAGTGAAACCACAATTATATGAACTAATTGGGAATTCGCGAGAACTGAGGCAACGACCTTCAAGATCACATTGCTGCGATCAGCAATGGCAAACTGACACGTGTAGCATAAATAGCGGTAGATACAAGTAGGCCTCACGTCAAACATCAAGGACATTTCAAAAGATATTACAGTCAAAGCATTCTAGATCTAGAAAATCGGCTGCCAGAGAGCAGATACGCAGAAAGCTAACCTAAAATGTCTAAGTTTATGTGAACAGTGCGTGTTAGTGTTCTAGTATGTCTACTTTTTATTTTCGTTTTAGGATTTTAGTAGTGTATTTTCCTTCCGTGAATATGATTGCTACTGGAAAATATGAGACTCTAACCTTCCAAGAAACAAATGAAATCTTTAAACGCATGGAACGAATCTTAACAAACCATTAGCAATGAAGAATCGAAGTTTGATCTTGAAGATACAGAAGAAGGAGACTTTCATTGAGCTTTTGAAGCTAACCCGTGTGGTGTTCGTGACTGGCTTAATAAGGATGTGGAGGACTTCGGATACGAAAATCTCACCGAAGAAGAAATTGCACGACAAGGTGAAGAGGAAGTTCAAGTGAAGAGGATGATGGTGGTGATGATGATGAGGAAGAGGAGGAGGAGGAGGAGAAAGAAGAAACATGTGTACGTTCAAATTTTCATAAGTGTAAAAAACTTGGACTCCGTCACCAGATTTATGGACTCTAACCCACAATACAAGAAACATTACCTAATTCTGAGGCGAATGATACAAGCTGTAGTAAAAGAACGGCACAAGAGTGGAACACAAACCAAAATAAGTTCAATTTTAAACACGGTGTCAATAGTATTAAGTAATACTAAGTAACTTATTTTATGATATGCAATCTAAGTTTCAAAATAAAACTGTATTGCCTAAAAAGACTCGTGAGATACATTTTATAAGCTTCCTAAATATGTTTTCAGCAGCACTTCCATTATCCAGACTTCCACTAATTTGGATAAGGGTTCGCTCCTAATTAATGAGATTTTAGTGTATAAAATTTTGTTGGGTTGTATGTTATTTAATGATTTTACGAGTATATACACTATATACTCGTACGTTATTTACTGGTCACGGTAGCCGAGCGGTCTAAGGCATGCACTGTCTTCGCTCGCTTGGAAGCCGGGATCGTGGGTTCGAATCCCACTCAGGGCATGGATGTTTGTGTGCGTTCTTTTTTGTGTTTGTCTACAGGTAGAGGCCTTGCGACGAGCTGATCACTCGCCCAAGGAGTCCTACCGAATGTGTAAGATCTAGAAAAACCGAAAGTGAACGGAGAAGTTCATGGAGGTAGGCCTAGGCCCACTGGGGCTGTGTGCCAAGGAAAAAAAAATATAAAAAATATTTTTAAAAAATACGTTATTTAGAGTCAAATGAGATAACTGTAAGCTCATACACAATGTTCTAGAAAGGATTTGAGATTAAATGGACAAATGTCTCACAGTACTACCGGAGTAGAGCCGATCGCAGTGGCCGTGCGGTCTAAGACATGAACTATCTTCTCCTGCTCGAACACTGGGATCATGGGTTCGAATCCTACTCGACGCATGGATGTCTGTGTGCCTTTATTCCGTGTTTATGTTGTGTGTGTAAGAACCTTGCGACGGGCTGATCCCCCGTCCAAGGAGTCCTACCGACTGTGTCTAGATTAAGAAACTGAAAAAGCGGCCAAGGTCCACAAGGGCTGTAGAGCCATAAACAAACAGATCCCGGAGGAGGTGAGAAACGCGATGGAAGTTAGCGGTCAGAATAACTCCCGCTGAACCGGTGCGATTTGTCGAGGCCGCTTGTCGTGACACTGCGCTAGTGACTCGTATGTCGTGTCTGAAGCCTGACGCTGACTCGGAATTGTTTCCAGCAGTGACGTGAACACAGCCGCACCCACTTTCTCGTCATCCCCCCTCCATACTGGTACTACGGGCCACGATCCGACATAAATCAACACAACTAAATACTTACTGTCAGTCTGGAAGAGATCAGCTCATACAACGATGCTGCAAAGCACAATTCATTTGATACTTACAATACAGTCGATAGTTAGACAAGAAGAAAGAGAGAACTGTAACCTTCACCCTTCATAAAATATTACTAGAGTTATCAAATTAAGGAACATTAAACGAATGGACACGTAGCAGGTATGGGTGAAACAAGAACTACATGAAAATTTTGGGTTGGAACATCTTAAGAAAGAACTGAGAGACCTAAGTGTAGGCGAAGGGATAATATTAAAAAGAATTTTAAAGAAACATAAGGATATGGACTGGATCTATCTAGGATAGAGTCCACTGGCGGGCTCTTATGAACATGGTAATTAAGCTGCAAGTACCATAAATACCTTAACCAACAGGACTATTAGCTTCTCGTCAAGGGCTCTTTTTCCGTGGATTTAGTTGGGTCCAAGTATTATATTCAGAAATCTGTTCTCACAACAACTGACCCAGAAATTATGGCTTTGGTCGAGTATGCATTTAGCGCACAATGAGAATGTCTTGGGCGACCACCCAGTTGCGACTTTCCCAATCGTATGATCGGCCACCCAACTGGCTTCCTGCCTGGCTTACTCTGAATGTCCAAACAAAAAACAGTCATTTTACCTCAGCTCGGTGACCGAATATCTCGGTCGACAGCAAGAGACTCGCCGCTCAGCCTTCTGCGTCTCTTGTTTGAGTGACAATTACCTGTACCAGACAGAGAGTCGGCTGTAGGCGCTTGTTTACTTGGTAAAATAAACACGGCATTTCTAACTTAAACACATTTCACGTAAACGCAGTATTTTGAATGCGCAATGCTAGATACTGAGTAGCTTCACAATTTGTTGTACCATTTATTTCATATCGTTAGGATGTCTACATGAATCATAATTTCTTTCATGAAAGTAACAAGAACAGACTGAATTCCGGCAATGCTTCTTCATGTTCTGTCTTCTGTCTGCTGTCTAAAAGCACAAATATTAAAATATATAAAAAAAACATAATTTTGCATTTAGTTTTGTATGGATGTGAAACTAGGTCTCTGACATTAAGGGATGAATATGGGCTGAAGGTAATCGAGAACAGGGTGCTGAGGAGAATAAGTGGACCCCAGGGGGATGAAGTGATAGGAGGTTGGACAAAATTGCATAATGAGGACCTTTGTAACTTGTAATCTTTGCCAAATATAATTAGAATGATCAACTCAGGGAGAATGACATAGGCATGGAATGTAGAATGCATGGGGCGAAGAGAATTACATATACGAGTAGGATTCTGGAGGGAAAATCAGAAAGAAACAGACCACTAGGAAGACCTAGAAGAAGGTGGGAGGATAATACGAGTATTAAAATTGATCTTAGGGTAATAGGATAGGGTGGTATGGACTGGATTCATCTGGCTGAGGATAAGTGAATACGCTAACGAAATCTCAGCTTCCATAAAGTGTCGGGAAATGCATATTTATAACCTGACATAATCTAACCTACCATCACCTAATATAACCTAACCTGAAGTTATTTCACTTCACTTAAAATGCCAAAGCACGTGTATACGTTAACACGGAAAGAGACATTGTTAAAGAACTCGATGTTCCGTCCATAAAGAAATTATATTTTGTGTTTCTTTTTTTAGAATAAAACACGATAATTGTCTTGAACTTCACTAGAGGATTTCAACTTCACAATACATATGCTTATGTAGTGCGTTTTCTTGGAAGTAAGAACCAAACTCTAATTGAAGATTACACTAGCGCCCTCTCCATTTAGAAAGTAGTGACTGGTGAACACACACACTCCGTGGCTTGAGTCCGAAAGCGACCTATACAGACCGAGCGACCGCCGCTTGTCGGCAAAGTTAGTGCCAACTTTAGCGGATAGAGGGTGTCGCGTGGTCAGCGCAACGAATCCTCACGGTCATTAATCTCGGTTTTCTAGACCGGAGTGACTGGTGAAACGTCGTGTAAATATTTATCTCTGTGGTGGAGGTAAGTGACCGTTTGAAGAAATGAAGGGTTCCCATAAAGAGGAATTCTCCTTCAGTGGTGGGAGAATAATTGCTTTTGATGGGGTTTCACTTTTCCACATTTTCCAGGGAACAGGTTCGCCGTGCGACAGTTTGGGAACCGCAGCGTTAGAGCCTTGAGCCTCAGAATTGCCTGTCATTACGGCGCAACCTTGAGTCAGTGTTTTGGTCTGCACGTGTCAACATCCATGTTACGTTCACGTTTCCCTATGCACATACTTGTATATTGTTTATTGGTTTAATTTTATTGAACCGCACGGTAAACTTATACAAGCGAATTATATTTTGCTTACCAGGACAGACACCAGTGGAGGACACTTAAGAACCTTCGGCTTCCATAAAAGGTAGGGGATTTCTTGACTAGATAAGCGACTACTAGCTCCTGAAGAAATACACTCCATATATTCCATGTAAATTAGTCATTAATAGTCCATCTTATGATGGCGGAAGAACATTCAGTGTGGAGTCTTCAACCTTTGTAAGCAGTAGGTGTGCGAACAGTGAATATTGTGAAGAGTTCCATCTTCTGGGACATAACGCCCTGTAGTCTGCTGGAAGCCGACCTAAGTTTCGGAGGAACATATCGTTTCCATCTTCAGGATCGAAGAATAAGACAAAAAACCATTATGAAGCAGGTAGCGAGCAGGTCTGCGGTTGACTTTCAGCGGACTACACGGCGTTATATCTCAGAAGACAGAGCACTTCAGCGAAGGATTTGTGACCAGTGGGACAATAAGAGTAACTTGGTGTTTGAAACTTATACGTTGACTTACTATAGGACACATACATTTTACAAATCATACTAGCGATACTGAAACCTAACTCCATGGTCAGAACAGTTTTTGAGAAAGCAACAGTCGTTCGGCTGGTCATTCAATTTCCAAGCTTTTTATGGAGCCGGAAGGTTCACTACCGTGGTCATAAGAGCCCTGTCTTAAGTCACAGCAGTTCAGTCCACATCCTCATATACTATTTCCTTAAGTTCCAGTTTATTATTATCTCTTCATATACGCTTAGGCCTTCCACCTTATCTCTTCCCTTCAAGTATTAGTTCTAAAGCCTTGTTGGTATTTCTCACCTCTTGTGCGTGCTACATGTCCCATACACCTAATTCTCCTCGATTTGATCGCTGTAACAATATTTGACGAAGAGAAGGAATTCGCTGTTATGTAATTCTCTCCATTCTCATGTTAATTTTTCCTTCCGAGGCACACAAAGCCCATTGCTTTCACACCCTTTTCCCAAACTCCCTCAATGTTCTTCCCTTAAGGCGAGAGACCAAGTTTCATACCCAAATAAAACAAGTCAATTATAGATTTATATGTTTTAACCATTATGTTTTGCATAGCAGATAGGGTGACGAGATTCTGAACTGAATGACAGCAAGAATGTCTAGAATGTAACCAGCTCTTAACTTCATCAGACTCCTAAAATGCAATAAGTTATGGCAAAGACCTGTTCCTTTGAAATTTCTGAATGATTACATCTTTTCAGTATATTCAGTCAAGAACAGTGACTATGACAGGCCCATGAATGCCGATAATGTGACTTCTTTGTCGTACAGTCAAAGTACTAAGAGTCTCATGGTCAGGACCCATGTGTGTGGGCCTCTCTCCTTGCTTGGGGGCGGAGGAAATAGCTCAGTAGGGCTCGTCCTTCAGAAGGGGCGTTAACGTAGCACAGGCTACAGAATCTAATTCACCTGAGGCTAGATCTCACAGATTTCCTGGACACTGAGAGACGCAACATCAAGAATTAAAAAATGTTTATAGTACACAACGAATCCAGTACTTAATCAATATAACTCGTATAATTTCCTATCAATTCCCTAATCTTGAAATTCTAAAACAAGTAGGATAAGGTACGAAGATATTACACACGCGAAGAAATTTCATTATCTGTACTAATGTCGGTTTATATACCTACAGGGCCTATACATTATACAAGTTTCTACTTTCTTTATTTACAAATACGGGTTCTAAATGGAAGTTTGCCGAACAAGAGCGTCAGTGTTACTAGGTTTCTGGGCTTTGCCCATTATCCGGTATTCTGAATTGGAACAAAATGTTTCGGGAGCTAGATCTACTCCCGTCCTCAAGTGAGGTGTAAGCCCCCACCTAAAAGTTTATTTCTCTCAGAACTAATCCCAGTTACGAATACCAGAGTCAGTGAGTAGAATTCCAGAAAATCCGCAGTATAAACTGCAATGCGCCGTCGACAGAATTCCATAGAAAAAGGTCATTAAATACCAAGACTTCTTTTCCGGAAAATAAACTAAAATCATTTTATTATGCAATATTGTTTCTAAGCTAGTAATTTATGGCGTTCTATTTTAAGTGAATATGGCGTGATTCAGCGCTTTGTGACGTGTGCGTCAGTCTGTCGGAATGTTTTGCATAATATATTAGCGATATCTTTACAGGACAAGAGGGAATGGATATTGTACATCAACAGGTTTCCATTTCCTATTGAGTGCTGTAAACATTTACGCTTTCCGTAGACAATGCCACAAGTAAACTCGTAACTGCGTCCTCACATTCGTGCGTCCATGTCACATTTCCGAAAGAATTCAACGAACTTAAGAGGAACCGGGCATGAAGAATGTAAACAACCCGCAGTGGGCCCAGAGTTCCCTTCTTGGTGCATACAATATGGGATGTACTATTCGCCAAATATCATCGGTGCCATCAAATTGAAAAAGCTGAGATGGGTGGAAAATGTAGCACGCAAGGGGAAGTGACAATCATTCCAAATTTCTGTCAGAACACATTGTGAGAAAAAAACCAATTGTGAGACGTTACCTTAGATAGGAGAATAGTAGAAAGTGTATCACAAAGTCAGATGAGGATTGGAATGAACTGCCTTAGGATCGCTCCATTGGCGAAGTGCTGTGAACTGGGTAAGTAACTTATTGGGTACCAAAGTGAGGTATCTGTTGACCAGCTGACCGTCTATCAATTTTTCAAGCACTCCGCTCCTTTGAATTACTTGAGGGTTCACCACGACTTTACACAAATCTGGAACTGAAAGTCGTCAATTTTTTTTTTCGAAAACGGAACACAAAAATACATATACTTATTTCAAATATTCAGATATTTTGTGTACAGTACAATAAAAATGAATCTAGACCTCGTGTTGGCCTATAATTCCTACACACTGTACACGATGCCTAACGGTTCTAGGTAAAGAGATAGACGTGTTTGTTTTTTCATACACCCCTCCGAAAGCTACTAAAATTAACTGACCATACATTTTAGTAATATACAAGGATTAGTAGCTTTAAGCAAAAGCAAAATTCGAATCGAGGAATAAGAACACAAATCCTGTGACTTCAATTTCATGGACCTTTTGGAACGAGGTATATGTTGTCGGGCAAATTTCGGCACAGAACTGAAAATCCGAAGACATATAAAATGAAAAAAGACGACGACGCTTAAACCAACACCGGCTTACAAGTTGGCTTGATATGCTGGCTGGTAACTTAAAGATACACAAATGAGAGACATAATATCTCAAACTAATCACATGCATGGCCGCGCCATAGCTCACTCGGTTAGTCGCTGGCTTCCCACCGCGGCGGCCCGTGTTCGATCCCCGGGTCTGGTCAAGTGGGATTTGTGTTGGACAAAGTGGCGCTGGGGCAGGTTTTCTCCGAGTACTTCGGTTTCCCCTGCCAATCTTCATTCCACCAATTGCTCCACAATCACCCTCATCTATCATCTGGGGCTGGTACAATAGGCCAGAAGTGGCCGCAGTACAAGGGACTTAGTCCCACCCCACTAGCAATAAAAAACCCTCATGCATCATAACCTAACCCACCTCAACCCAATAACCGAAAGTAACCTGAACTTGAGTATTACCAGGGCCCGGATTTTGATGACCTGAAAATATTTAAAAAATGACCGTAAAAATCCAGAAAAGTGACCTAAAATATGACCCAAAAATGTAATATGCAGGGCCCGGATTTTGATGACCTGAAAATATTTAAAAAATTACCTATAAAATGACCGAAAAAATCCAGAAAAATTACCTATAGGAGAAAAGAAAGAACACTTAGCTTCCTTGTTATTCACATTTCAGAAAACATATGAAGAAAAATTCCCTAAAATGACCAAAAATGTTAAAAAATACCTTTAAAAGTCCAAAAATTTACCCCCAAAATGAAAAAATGACCTTAAACCAAAAAAATGACAAAAAATTACCTATAAAATTTACATTTGTGTAACCAGCAGCTCATATCCGAGATTTATATATTTAAGAGTATCGCATAGGATACAAGGAGAAAAAGACGACATGTCACCAAAATCCGGCCCTGAGTATTATTGTGTGCATATGGAAACCTGGAGGTTTCTGCGAATTGTTGACGTTACAGTGTTAATACAGCGACAGATTTCGGAAGACATTATTGTCGCGGGACTGAAATGGGAGTGGGGAGGGGCGACGCAACTTGGCCAGCGCATGTCTCTCTTTCTCGAATTCTCAAGAATCCCTGTTTGTCTCCCTTCTGCTGTGCTCGTTCCTTCCATAAAATCAGCGAATCTCCCCGTTCCCCTTACGATCCGAACATCCCGGTATAAAACTGGAGTTGCAATCCAAAGAGAAGACAGTCTTATTCTCAATGTGAGCTTAGATGCGGCGTAGAACAGCCGTGTGTGTGGAGAACTAGAGGTGAAGCCGAAAATGCTGTTAACTCGCAAGTCAGTTCACCACAAGACAGCGGAAGAC
Organism: Cryptotermes secundus; assembly: GCF_002891405.2. Classification (NCBI taxonomy): domain Eukaryota; kingdom Metazoa; phylum Arthropoda; class Insecta; order Blattodea; family Kalotermitidae; genus Cryptotermes; species Cryptotermes secundus. Next base: position 1,516,961 of record NW_019727389.1, on the reverse strand, counting down.
AGTGCAGTGGTGTACAGTGCAAAAGTAGCGGATAATGAACTTAAGTTTCTACCGACATTGAGACTATACATGTTTCTAAACAAGATGAACGTTGCAGTATCTTAATACTCACCGTCGCAGAACCTCAAATATCGCTTAACCTCAACTCACCAAAACCTTATATAAAACCCATACTCCAGCAACATTCGAGAGAGACGAAATTCAGGCATAAGAATATGCAAAGGAGGACTCGAACGATGGAAACACGCAGCCTACTATGCCATTACTGAAAGAGTCATTTCGGGTTCGAGGAATAATTAACCAGTTACATTCCAGAATAGGATGAAGGAACCGATTCGTATTGAATCAAATATTTACGTTTATGTCTTAACTGTCGTCGGCGTCGAAGTCGGCTCCGACTGTAAGCATGGAGCATGTTTCGAGGACAATAATGACAATATAACTTGCAGAATGGTATCCGCCTGTGGTGTTTCTGTATTGCTCCTTTTTTAATCCTCACAGTTTCTAATTTTGTTGTTATGTTTCTATTTATTTCGTATTCAGTGATTTTAATTGAACTGTAGAGAGCTAGTTACCAATGGGGCTGTAATTAATATATAATTATTGTATGTTGACGGTCTTACATAAATATAGTACACCCATCTATCCCTTACCAGGACTAATAAATTATAACAAAATATTTAGCAACATAGAATAATTAGCAGATTCGTGCAGAAATGCATGCAAAGTGGAAACTGAAGAAGGAAAGCATTATGCCAGCGATGCCTTCAGCGAAGCAGATCCTTCGGTGTGGAGAACTGCATGGTAAACTAAGTTTCCAAGCTCGTAGAAATCAGTCCTTACAGAGCAAGCTGGTTCAAGCAGTAATACTTCTAATTTGTAGTCTGGAGGTGCTCGATTCGAATGTGGTTCGGGTAACTAGCTATCTTGACTGAGGTTCTCATGCGTTTCCTCAGTCCCTTCAAATAAATACCGGGAGTAGCTAAAATATGTCACGAAAGTTTCCTTTCAAATCAGTTCATAAATCATTAACCACCTTTCGATTGGGCGCTATACAAACTGGGCTACCGACAGCATTTTTAAGTAAGCAATATATAGATAAATAAATAAATCGGTTACAGAGAGGAGAGAGAATTGACTGTTGTCATAATTTTTTTTTCTGTGGCGCTACAGCTCCAATTTGGGCCTAGGTCTACCTCCATGAAACTCTCCGTTTCACTTCGGTTTACTAGATCTTACACATTCGGTAGGACTCCTTGGGTGGGTGATCAGCTCGTCGCAAGGCCTCTACCTATAGACAAACACAGAAAAACGCACACAAACATCCATGCCCTGAGTGGGATTCGAACCCACGATCCCGGCTTCCGAGCGAGCGAAGAGAGTGCATGCCTTAGACCGCTCGGCTACCATGACCGGCGTGGTCATAATAGGCCTGTGTATTACGAGGGAAACTGTGGTGATGTCCTGACGAAAGCACAGCTGTCTACGACATTTTTAACGACAGAATCAAATTTATATCATAGCACAATATCTGATGTTTTGTTGAATAGGACGCTCCATTAGTAAAAAAACTAAAGGGAGGCTCTCGTGAAATCGCTTGTTATGAAAACACGTTTGGTGACAAGACAGATGTATAGATAAATGTGACAGGGGTAGAGTACAGAGCTCAAGAGCAAAGTTTCCCCAGTGAGACGCAATACATTCAGGTTCCTCTGCAGGGCGAGAGGTTCACCCCTGATAGGGCTGCCCAGTGCCGGCGAACTGGACTCGTTCCAGTTTCGTGAAGACGATGGCCTTGTGATCCAGCTGGAGTCAAGAGCAAATTATCAAGTCGGTAACTGGACTGTTTGCATTTCTGACAGCAGAGGTTCAGATCCAGGCAAGGGTGCTGAACTGTCTTCTCCTCCGCCATGTGCATAAGCACTATTGGGGCGCCAAGGACAGGATAGTAGGAGTCAAACTCAATCCAATATCTGGTCATGAGCCCCAAATGGGGTTCGACACCAAGACAGACTGAATGACTGTCAGTCGCAATGTGACTCTGAGTGTAGTCAGTTGAGCTGAGTTAGTTGGTTGGTGCGTGACTGAGTTAGTCAGAAAACTGCTGAGGTTCGGTTGTTGTGAGCTGTTGCTGTGAGAAGCTGATAGCTGAGGCCGAGGTTAGTTCTGGAACTCAAAGGAAGGTGAACGTCCGCCGTTGGAAGTCGCTACCGAGCAACGGCTAATGAAGACATGATTGTGGACATTAGTGTGTGAGTGTGTGTGTGTAATAGTAAATTGTAATCATGCGCTGTAACAAAGAGTCCAATAAATCCGATCATCAATCCAAAACCCGTCTATAGGCATTGTATCACGTGACAACTGGTGTCAGCAGTGGGACTGGATTGAAGACTGCAGTGGTCCGTACCGTCAGCCTACAAAATGGAGCAAATGACGGAACCAATGTTGGAACACCTGTTACACATCGTGGAAAAGTTCGAGGCCAAGATGATGACCAAGTTAGATTCCTATCAAGAAAAAATGGATGCCTGACTAGAAAAAATAAAGGACGGCCGAAAAGAGGCGACTGCCCGCCTAGAAGCGACTGAGGCCTATCCAGAAGAAATGGAGGGAAATCCAGATGAAATGAATTCCGTAGCGAAGCAGCAGGAATTTCCTAACAAAGAGGCCGCATTGGAAATTGTCGGAGTTCTGAAGGATCGATATGGGGACCGGCGTTTAGCCGTAGGGCGCCACCGACAACCGAGAAACTGACACAGGGTGAGGGTGGGTCCCGGAAGAAGTTGGCCACCGTCCGCACACTGAGGACCCGTCGTACCATTCCCGCACCGCTATAAATTCGTTGATAGGCAACAACTGCGGAAGGAGCAGCTATATAACAGCCGTTACTGAGAAACGACTTCGCAAACAAGCATGTTTGTACGCAAACAATTGGAAGCAGCAACAGATGAACGGTGTTTTCTGCGCGGTCCGTACAGATATGTTATAAGCAGGACAGTAAGCGAGAGCCAGTCAGTTGAGAGTCGACAGTTGGAGCAATGAGTGAGTTGTGAGACAGTCGCCAGCCTGTAAGAACGTGAGTACGGAAGCACAGGACTTTTTGAGATCCGCCACCAGGCAACGACCGGCGAAGACACAGCATGCTGAGAAGACCTAGTGTGTCCTCTAGTGATTTGTGAAGTGTAGTAACGAGTTGTATAAGTGTGCAATAAATCCGATTACCAATCTAAGCTCCGCCTATAGTCACTTAATCACGTGACAATATTAAATACCTTAAAAATCGTAGTTACCGAAGGAATAATATTTTCACTTAAATAACGAGGAACAAAATGACTGGGGCGTCAGAGGGTTGAAGGAGAAATACAGTGTATTAAAACAATGCCTTTAGGGGATGAGACGACTTGATACGAATTAGATCTAGGCGTAAACGGATGTCGGGGAAGTGGGCTGCGAAGACAAGATACAGTCGGGCTATTGCGAAGATTAACGAGTCGTCACAAAATGTTTTAATCAATCGTACAATTTTATGAAGACTCTCCATCTTACAGTCATTTATTAATTCCTTAGCTGAACTTTTTTTAAAACTTTTCTCCATATTTCATTAGTTACAACACATTTGACGATTTAAGTTATTTAGAATAGCGTTGTGCAACTGGGAAATACGGGAGGCTTCGGTTTTCAATCTCGGCCAAGAAATTTGATATCCTGAGTTTACCATAGTTTTCTTCAGTTCCTCCAAGTAAATTCCGGGANTATAACAGCCGTTACTGAGAAACGACTTCGCAGACAAGCATGTTTGTACGCAAACAATTGGAAGCAGCAACAGATGAACGGTGTTTTCTGCGCGGTCCGTGCAGATATGTTATAAGCAGGACAGTTAGCGAGAGCCACTCAGTTGAGAGTCGACAGTTGGAGCAATGAGTTAGTTTTGAGACAGTCGCCAGCCTGTAAGAACGTGAGTACGGAAGCAAAAGACATTTTTGAGATCCGCCATCAGGCAACGACCGGTGAAGACACAGCAGGCTGAGAAGACCTAGTGTGTCCTCTAGTGATTTGTGAAGTGCAGTAACGAGTTGTATAAGTGTGCAATAAATCTGATTACCAATCTAAGCTCCGTCTATAGTCACTTAATCACGTGACAATATTAAATACCTTAAAAAATCGTAGTTATCGAAAGAATAATATTTTCACTTAAATAACGAGGGACAAAATGGCTGGGGCGTCAGAAGGTTGGAGGAGAAATACAGAGCATTAAAACAATGCCTTTAGGGGATGAGACGACTTGTTACGAAACGGGCGTAACTTGGCGTAAACGGATGTCGGGGAAATGGGCTGCGAAGACAAGATACAGTCTAATGACGGACTATTGCGAAGATTAATGAGTCGTCACAAAATGTGTTAATCAATCGCACAATTTTATGAAGACTCTGCATCTTACAGTCATTCATTAATTCCTTACCTAACCTTTTTTTAACTTGTCTCCATATTTCATTAGTTACAACACATTTCACGATTTAAGTTATTTAGAATAGCGTTGTGCAACTAGGAAATTTGGCCCAAGCAACAATGCTTCTGATTTTTATACGGGAGGCGTCGGTTTTCAATCTCGGCCAAGAAATTTGATATCCTGAATTTACCAGTTCCTCCAAGTAAATTCCGGGGTCATATCTCGAAGTAAGCAACGATTACTCAAATTGACGTATAGCACCTAAAATTACTTCACAATCTCTTCGTTTTTCAGCCTTCCCCCGTAATGTTCATCATCCAATAATCTGAACATGTATAGTCCAAACAACGACCACTTTATTCTGAGCAGCTGAAAGAAGCAGCAGTCTCAAGCTCGTGCTTGGATGCAGAATATTCTGAAGCCACCGGTAACCCTTGCGGCCCTACCAAGCAGTGCCACTGCCCTGTATCCTCCCTGTGAGAGCAGCACACCAAGGAGGATGACCCAGAAATGTCTCGGGTGACGTAGGAAAAACCGGAACGACCGCAGGTAAATCCCTGCTCTCTGTATAGGCCTATAATTACTCTAAGGAGGGCAGTGTTTATCGTAACGTTAGTCGGTTTGTCTTTACGTCGTTTCCATGGAAAGCAAATACAGAACTAATATCATAGGCCTATAGGTTGGACTTGAGGCTCTCGAAGATTACCGTTCCTTAGGATGTGATGCAGTACAGTCACTGTGTCACATCCCACAAGATAGTACTCTTCATAAGCTCAGGTAAGTATGAATAGAATAAAAAACAAGGAGTTCCTGGAAGAACTAAAGGCCTATTTGACTTTGATACGACACGGACTGCATAGAGAACGAAGCTTTGAATTGTTAAATAGCGATGCTTTCAGTATACAACTTCGGATGATAAGACAATGGATGAAAGATGAATTGTAAAGGCCTTGGAAGGAAGCGCCTGGCCACTAATATCCTCATTCAGGAGAGCCAGTGTTTCTATTGTCTGAGCAGTTTCTATGACAGAGGCCAGGGGATGAGCTGATCTCGTAACCAAGGAATTCTTCTGTGCGTGGGTAAGATATTCACAGCTTGACACAATACGAAACGGGCTAGCATTGCGGTAACGCTCTTTATTCGTCGTATTCGAGGTGTGCTAGGTTCGAAACTGGCCGGGACAACGGCCATCGTAACTGAGGTTTCCGTGATTTTTCTCAGTCTTTCCAGGAAAATGCCAAGATAGTACCTCGATTGAGTTGAAAATTTATCCTTTCAAAACGAGCTACTACGTTCGACTCTGGCAGTCTCACCGACCATCCGAGATTTTCGTGGTTTTCCTCAGTCTCTATACAAATACCGAGATAATATTTCGATTAGGACAAGGCCGTTGCCTTCAAAATGAAGGTGCTCGTTTCGAGTCTGCTCGGAACACCGGTTGCCTTGGCTGAGGGTTTGGGAGGCTTTCGTCAGCCCCTCCTGGCAAATGCCGAGACAGTAGTTCGATTATGCCAAAACCGCTTCCTTACAAATCCTTTACGAGTCGTCATTCATCAGTCGTATTGCCATTGCACGGTATGAAGTCTGGATGGTGACGTCGTGGTAGAGCAAAGCAAAAGAAATAGCAACCATTTCCGATAAGTGGACGCTGAGAAGACATTTCTTTCTTGAACGTGGTTGAAGATGCTCAGCCTGTACAGATGGTGCGGTGTGAACTATGTTTCTAATTTGACTTGCTCCCTGCTTCGCTTTTGTTTACATGCATTCCGTAAATCTGTCCCTGAACATACAATTAAGCAGCACCATCTCATAGAGGAGCCGGGATTGCGTAGTCGGTATAGCGACTGGCTATGGGCTGAACGACCGAGGGGTCGGAGTTCGAGTTCCGGTAGGGTGAAGAATTGTCTCTTCTCCACGTCGTCCGGACCGGCTCTGAGGCACACCTAGTCTCCTGTCCAATGGGTACTGGGGGCTGTTTCCCCGGGGGTAAAGCGGTCGGGACGTAAAGCTGACCACTCACCTCCAACTAGTGCCGAGATCAAAAAAAGTGGATCTATACGTCCACTTCCCCATACGCTTTCATGTCGTAGTGCTTAATTAGTTAATGAGAGGGACAATGGGAGAATGGAGGTAGGCTTAAAGCTTCCCATTTTGCATTGTATGGAGTAGAATAATCAAGCCGTTTTGCTTGCGGGAATGAGCCTTCGGAGCCCATTTAAAAGCAGGTTGGTTGGGCCCTACAACGAGTAGTGATGTTACAGAGAAGAGGAAAATCTCTTGCCTCTGCTGGGAATCGAACCCTATAGCCCGTAAGCAAGAGCAAAACAGCAAGCAGAGATCCTTGCTTTATTCTTGCAGGTTCTTTGCTTGGCTTACTTTTCGATCCTGTAATTGGAGACAGTATTTTTCTCCGAATCGCCTGAAGAATTCTACCAGACCACAGCGTATCGCGTTCCAGATGGTAGTACTGTCATTGAAATTAAATTTGTGCATGAAAATAAAAAAGAGCATGGACTCTCAGTCACCAAGTATCTGTTCTGTCAAGTTCAAGTTCAAGATAGATTTAGCGCTTTGCTTCCATATGATGTTCCTTCTTCCGTTAGAGAGACAACATAATTGTATGTGCAGCCTTCCTCTTCGGACCTGCAGTAAGATTCGCTCCATGAAGAAGTACCCAATTTCTGGAGCTTGGATTCCCACTGTCATGAGACCCTTAAGCAAATACACAGAGGCTGCCACTTGCATTCTAAGTGGGATGTAACAGTACAGAATACTGACACACTAACCAAATACATTCCAGTCGAGTTGACTCACTGAGATCCATTTATATAAAATTCGTCTAAACTTTTTTCATACGGCATGTGTTCCTGCCTTTGCATCATCCCAGTGATTCAGTGTTCAGTGTCCATTCGACAAAGCTGGACCCAATTCCGTTAGTTTTCAACATTTCTTTTTTTTGGGGGGNTTCAGCGGTGTTATTTGATTAGTGTGGCTGCTGCCCCAGATCTTAGTTCTGTTAGGCCTAAACGTCCAAAATTTCGTGGGGAAGGCAGGAATTACATGCCGGCCTTCTCGATTACTGCTCATAAGAGTCTGTCAGTTGCTACGCTTCATGGATGGAAGAGGCCACCCAGAGGGGGGAGGAGTGGGGGATTGGCCACTCCAGACAGGTGGCTGCCTTCTAGGCATTCGTAATTGTGGTGCGCAAACCCACTTATGTTAAAACATCTTGATTATGAGACAAGACGGTGCTGCCATCTGCATATTGATTTATTAGGCCACTCCTCCCATGTAACCAAGTGGTCCAGATTAAGATGCGAAACACATTAAACTCATTCTGCTCTTCAGAGTAGTTATAGAAATAAACGGAAGCAGACATTTCCTTCGAGAAACTACAATGTTGAATGTTGAGAATGAATCGAGATATTTGCGGAAGTAATTGTCTCATAAGGACTTAATGTAGAAGGTATCGATAGCAATAAGTTCTTGCGTATACATGGGTAAGTTCAGTATAATTTAATTTAAAAATTTGTTCTGAAATATCATCAACAAAGAACACATTCAGAGATTCACAAGCAATTTTCTTTTTCTGCGAACAGGAACACTGTGCATTCCATTAACTCACAATAATATTGTGACATGTGGACCCATTACTAGGCAACGACTCCGCAAACACATTCCCGTGGCAACGAATACGCAGACAGCAATCGAATAAATTCCGTTGCTATGCAACGGCACTCTAAATAAAACAATTGAGGAAGCAGTGTTTTCTGTGTCCATATTGCAAAATTTTTCCGGAGAAAGGTCTGTAGGCCTGTAACATCAGTTTTGTGGTACACCGGGACTAGTATTTCTATTTGATGTCGACAGTATCTTTCTTCCAATTCTACTTCTAATAATGCCCCACATTTGTCACTAATCCCTGTATAATGCTGCATGAGGCAAACAAGTTTTCCGGTCGGACTAGGTTAACATCCAGCAGTGCATCCCCTCGGGTTGGGCTTTGTACTAACTGCGTGTACCCATTTTACCACACCAATCTATTTACAGATGCCTCACCTCCACGANTGCATGAGGCAAACAAGTTTTCCGGTCGGACTAGGTTAACATCCAGAAATGCATCCCCTCGGGTTGGGCTTTGTACTAACTGCGTACTAACACCAATCTATTTACAGATGCCTCACCTCCACGCGTTCATTCCACGTTTCCGTTCCAATCGACGTAGGGCAAGTTTAAATCACCTCCAATAATGCTACACTTTGTAAAATTTCCTAAATAATCGGCCAGGCTTTTTATAGCTCGCATGGCCTAGTTCGGAGTTCTGTAGATGCCCATAATTTCCCATGTAAATTTCGGGTCCCTGCCTTGCCCTTCAACTGCTATCATCTCGAAATCCTTGTCCACCCATAGTTCTATGCAAGCAATGTAATTTTTTACACAAATGAACGCTCCACCACATCGAGTATTCCTGTCTCTCCTGAACGTTGTGTAATTGTCCCGAAATACTAATTTCCTCTCTGAGACATGACTCCGTACCTATTATAACATCGGGATTATAAGTGTCTATTAAATTCCAAAATTCTAAAGGTTTATTGAGGATACTCCTGCAATTTAGCTGCAGCAAAACCAGCGAATTGCCCTCTATCTTCTGTGCCCCTCCCGTGGCTAGACATTCATCACTTGTCACTTCAGTCTCCGTCCTTATCTGGTTCGTTCTCACTTCTTCAGCCCTTGTCGTCGCCCAGACTAGCGTAGGATCTTTGGTAATCGTGTTCCGCGTCCTTTCAGGCGTTCCCTCCTTTTTAACACTCATCAGCAGTCACTCGCTCCGATTCTGTCCTCGGCCGCCGATGTCTCACACACTCTGGAATACAGCTGGCCTGGTTTTTTGGCTCCACTTCGGTTTGTATGTAACGGGAAATAAGTTTTTGAATGCCTGTGTCAAAGAAATCTGTAGCCTGCGAGCTCAGCCACGTTTTGACACCTCCCATCAACTCCTCATTATTGTTGAAGCGCTGTGATCCTAACCATTTCTTCAGGTAGGTAAACAAGTGGTAGCCGCTCGGAGCGAGATCAGGGCTCTAAGTAGGGTGGTCAAACAACTCCCAGTTGAAATGCTCCAGCAGTGTTCAAGTGCGAACAGCTGTACTCGTATAAGGATGTGCACTGTCGTGGAGGGGCACTACACCGTATGTCAGCATTCCACGTCTTTTGTTCTGAATGGTCCCACGTAGTTTTTTTAGTGCTTCACAATGCATTTCTGATGTTATTGTGGTCCATTGTTGTATGAATGCCACCATCAATATTCCTTTCCTGTCCCAGAAAAGAGTTGCCATCAGCTTTCTGGCACACAACGTTTGTTAAACTTGTTCGATTTGTTTGGTGAATGTGTGTGCATCAGCTTTTGACTGTACTTTAGTTTGAACATTCACAAATGAAACTCAGATTTCATCAGCTAATCGTAACGATATGGTTGAGGGATTCATTGCCACGTTTGTGATAACACTCTAAAAATGTCAAAGCCAAAGCCATTGTCTGCGTTTTGTGCGCACAGGTGAGCGTTTTCGGGAAACATTTCGCGCAGAACTTGTGATAGCCTAGCCTAATTGTGATAATCTCGTAGAGAACAGTGCTTGAAATTTGTGGAAATTCACATGAAACTTCTTAAATTGTGAAGCGCCGCATTTCACAATTTTTTTGGCCAACATTTTGAATAAGATCATCACTCACTACAGATGGCCGACAACTTCGCTCTTCATCGTGATCATTTTTCGCCCATCTTTGAACATTCTACACCACTGTCTTAGAGCTCCTTCACTCATATTTTGGCCGCAAACCGCGCATAATTTACGATGGATTTCCGCAGCAGATAACAGTGCGAATTTCTCAGGTGGAGTGGTTATCAATGACGGGACACATCATAACTCACTCTGCAGAGACAATAAGAAACACTAGGGGACAAGTTATGTGATGGTTTACTAAGCAGTGAGTCATGTGGCTCTCCCCCGCTCCTACACTAGTTGCCTAAAATAAATGGAGGTTACTTTGCGAATAAACCTAGTATTTCTGAAATCATTATTTTTGAAGCTATGAGTAAGACTTAAATGGACCGCGCCACAGTTCAAGCGGTTTTTTATTGCTAGTGGGGTAGGACTAAGTCGCTTGTACTGCGGCCACTTCTGTCCTATTGTACCAGCCCCAGATGATAGGTGAGGGTAATTCTGGAGCGATTGGTGGAATTAAGATTGGCAGGGGAACCGAGGTACTAGGAGAAAACCTGCTCCAGCGCCNAGTACTTCGGTTTCCCCTGCCAATCTTCATTCCACCAAATTCCCCATCATCATAATCACCCGGGGCAGGCTACAATAGGTAAATCAGTGGCCGCCGTGCCGAGTGGACCCAGTTGGACTCCACCCCCTCCCCATTAAGCGAATTAAAAAAAATAAAAAAATAATTAATTGAATCAGGACAGCTTAGTTGGAGGGCTTTCATGACGGTCATGATCAAGTTTGCATAAGAGCAAGGGATTTCTCCAACTTTTTAAGAACATCTTTCATTAACTAAATTTCCATCTTAAAATTCTAACATATTCGATGTTCAATATTTTCTTCACACCCGTGATTTTGGCCTAAGTTGACATTCTTGCGGAATATAGTGCAGTTTTCTGTCAATATTTGCACCAACATTACGTGTGAGAATGTTTCCGTGTGCACAAGGCGATACGCAGAATGACCGAAAAGTCAGTTAACCTAAAATATTCTCTCGTATTAAGGGAAATGTACAGAAATAACCCTGCCAGTAAAATTTACAGATTGGTATCTAAGAGGAATGAATTATGTTTTGAATATGGAGGGCCTCATTTCGAATTCAGTAAGTAGTAAAGACATTTCTGAAGAACTGCGTTTAACTAACTAGCTGACTTCCGGGACATATTGTTTTTAACAAGCATCAACATATCATCAATTTACATGTTCATCATTCGTGAATATCTAGCTTCCAAGAAACCTTTTTGGGCCTTAATTAAGTAGTAACTAATTATGCACCCAGCACAATCCCTGTAGTCCTTCCTCACTTCGTTACCCTGATCGAATACTCAACAGCCAAGCTTCTGCCGACAGAAGCCTGTCCGTAAGCCTACAGAAAGTCTGAACTAGGCACAATGAACATGGACGTCCTGTTTATCCATAATATTTTTTTTTCCTTGGCACTACAGCCCCAATGGGACAAGGCCTACCTCCATGAACTCTGTTCACTTCGGTTTTTCTAGATCTTACACATTCGGTAGGACTCCTTGGGCGAGTGATCAGCTCATCGCAAGGCCTCTACCTGTAGACAAACAGAGAAAAACGCACACAAACATCCATGCCCTGAGTGGGATTCGAACCCACGATCCCGGCTTCCGAGCGAGCGAAGACGGTGCATGCCTTAGACCGCTCGGCTACCGTGACCGGCATCCATAATACTTACAACTGCCTATTATCTTTTCTTGAGAGAACCATCACGTCAGAGCTAGATCTGATATTTGGTTTTATATTTAAGACAGTTATTATCAGATGAAAAAGACAAATCTGGTCAAAATTTCGGAAGTGTGTTCATATCTTAGAGAACTTAAGAATAACCCCGAAAAATGTATAAAAAGAAGCATCAAAACGAGACACGCATAGCCTAATGGAAAGCACTGAGGCAGTACATTGCGTAAGGCATTCTTAAGACACACTTACCTCCGGAAGCAAAAGGACGAGTTCCATAGCTGAGAGAGGCAAAAACTATGTCCCAGTACAGCAGTCACGGATGCAACAGTTTTAAAAATACAAAGTAATAATTTCTTATTCTTTCCGTGGAACAGCTGTAGCCTTCAATGAAGATTTGTGGCCTCAGTAGTGCGTCTTTAATTGCTGGACTGGGGCCGGAACGGGAATTCCCGCAGTTCTGGGTCACCGACAACCTGTAGTTGCATACAGTGGTCGCGAGTTCGGTAAATAATTTCGCTAGATGTAAATTTCCTTGCGACTTTCTTAATTTCTTTCTAGATTTCTGTTTTACATTTTCACCTGCATCTTAAATCTAAACCCCACACGCTTACGTAGAACACATCTACGTGTAATGTACATCATACAGTATAATACGCAAGTGGCTTATCTCCTAGAATAGGATGCTAGACCAGAAAGGGCTGTTAAAAGGTAAAGTCAGTCCTGTGCTTAACTAATTAAGCACTACACCATGAAGGCGTATGGGGGAGTGGCTGTATAGATCCACATTTTCTTGACCTCGGCACTAGTTGGAGTCAGCGTCTGCCCCTGCCGCTTTGCTCCCGGGTAAAAAGGCCATCCATATACCCACTGGATAGGAAACTGGGTGGGCCCCAGCGCCGATCTGGACGACGTATAGAAGAGAAAATTCTTGACCCTACTGGGACTCGAACCCGGAACCCTTGGTCGTTCAGCTCGTAGCCAGTCGCTGTACTGATTACGCTAGGACAGCGGCAACTAAAATAAGCAGAAATTAATTTTCCTGCTTTTTACAATCTATCTGGGGGAATTGGATGTGAAGTGTTGTACCGCAAAGAAAATAAAACGTGAACAGAGGATACAAAACAATTTATAGCGGTGGCAGACATGTATAAAGAAAGGGAAAGCAGGCAGACATAGTTACCTCTTGTTACAGGCCTATTTTCGAAGTACTGAAAAAAAGTTTAAAATAATAGTTTTTATCTTAATGGTACTTACAGCGGCCTCCGTAGTCTAGAGGTAACGTTCCCACCTCATGACTCGTAGTACGCGGGTTCAAATACCCGGCGGAGGTCGTCGAATTTTTAAGGGCGGAAAAATTCAGGGAACAAGTCCTCCG